>NW_015625585.1:226149-226322 GCF_001515625.1 Sinocyclocheilus rhinocerous
TATCTTTACAGAAGCAGCACAAGCAGCACAGTCAGAAACGTGCATGGCGCGGCTGGAATAAACACAAGCATTGATTAGAGTGGCCGCAATCGCCGCAATCAGCTGTATCAGAGTCACACTGCACCGCAGACGTGTGCAGTGTAAATTGTCTAAGCATTAATGGTAGGGAAAGC
>NW_015625585.1:227995-233260 GCF_001515625.1 Sinocyclocheilus rhinocerous
TTTCTCCGATCACAAATGCAGACATGGTTTTATGTTTACGCGGCGCGATGCAACGCGTAAAAAGACAGTATAAGTCATTATAATCCGTAATTATGTCCCCACTGGATGCAACAAATGCCTTGTTTGTAATGGGTTTTATTGGTTTTGTCTCGTAGCACCGGGACACGGCATCACAGTATGGTAAGGGGTGTAACATTTCCGTCACATGCTTGAGGTATTCGGCCAATCACAACGCACTGGATAGCTCGCCAATCAGAGCACACCTCGCTTTTCAGACCGATGAGCTTTGTAAAAATCAACGCGTTTCAGAAAGGCGAAATGTTTGGTAAATGTTTCCTCATTTACCATTTTGTGCATTCAATTTATTATTTTTCGTTCATTTGTACTTTGGCTCTTGTTTCTTTTGTTGATTCATTCATTGTCTTTCATTATCATTTTGTTTGTTCAATTTTCATTTTTCATTCATTTGTACTTTGATCCTTGTTTTTGTTTGTTTATTCTTTTACTTGTTTGCTCTTATCATTTTGTTTGTTCAATATTTTCGTTTTTTTCATTTGTCTTTGTTTTTGTTTGTCCTTTTTGTTAATTCATTCTGTCTTTCATTTCTTTGCTCATTTATCATCTTTTTGTTTTTTGTTCATTTGTACTTTTGTTCTTGTTTCTTGTTTTGCATGTACTATGCTCAAATATCATTTGTTCAGTCTTTTTTGTTTGTTCAATTTAATCAGTTTGCTTTAGACATTCTTTTAATGTTCCGTTTGTTTATAATTTTGTTCAGTATTTATATTCTCTTGTTTTTTCATTATGTTTGTTTTTGGGGTTTTGCTGTTTTTATTATTCTCTTGAATGTTTGATTTGTTTGTTTGATTTTTGCCTGTTTTTTTTTAAAACTTTTGTATGGTTTTAGTTTCTGTTTTGTTAATTTTTCATTTATTTGTTTGTTTCTCACTATTGCTCTCTTTTGTTTGGTTGTTTGTTTGTTCGTTCTTTCGTTCATTCATTAATTTGTTCATTTTTGTTTGTGTTTCTCTTATTTTTTTGTTGTTTTTTGCTTGTTTAATCTTTCTTTCTCTCTCTCGCTGACTGGCTGTTTGGTGTTTGTGAAAATGTGCAAAAGAGACACTGATTAGGAAGATAGACGACAGGAAGATGCAGAGGAGAGAGAGAATGTGGTTAGATATGGATGCGAGGTGTGTGTGTTACTGTGTGCGTTATGAGCATTCAGTGTGACGCAAGCCATGATTAGAGCTGTAACACTCCCCGATTAAACACACATTTAAATAGACACCGCCTCAGGAGAGACGGATAGAGAGCAAAAGAGAGAGAATGTCAGAACCATGTGCTTTCATCTGCAGCACTTGCATAAGATATTCATACAGGCTCTATGTACACGCAACCCTTCTGCGCTCTCTCAACCTCCGTTTCTCACACTTTCACCTTTTAGTGCACTTTCCCTGATCTGCCATCCTCATCTTCCTTTTACTTTTCTGTAATTTTGCTCACTCTTTCAGCTAGCATCTCCATTTCATCCAATCTGTAATTTTTCATTTTTTTCCTCGCCGCTTTTCAAGTCCTCTTTCTTCTCTATTTCTTTCGCCGTCTATATCTGTATTCTTGGTGCCGACATCCGTTCCCCTAATTTTCTCACCTCTATCATTCCCTCATCTCAATCCACTCTCCCTCTCTTCTCTTTATCGCTGCCCCCTCTCAGATTCGGCCCTGTTCTTTCGTGCACTATCTGTCATTTTGCCCGCTGCGTAAATGGCTTCCTATTTCCACATCCAACGGCCTTCTCTTCTCTTCGTTCCTCCATCGGCGTCTTGCTTATTTGTGTTCGGTGCTAGGAACTACATCTCTGTCTCACTCTTATTTTCTCGGTGGTGTTACTTAGGGCTGCCCATACCAGGTTGAAGTGCCCTACTTTTTCTCCCCTCACTCTCTTTTTCCCGCACCCCCTCCCTGTGTGGATTTATTCACATGCAGAGAGCAGAGATAGAATGATAGAGACCCTGAGAAATGGTTTGGAAAAGAGGAGGTCAGTGGAGAAGTGGAAATGGCTGTATCTGACGTTCCATTCATGCTAAATTGGGTTTGGATGAGCAATCAGAGGGTCAGCAGATTATTTATCACCTCTGAAGTAGAATGCTTCAAATTTGCATGCTTCTGCTCTGGTATTAACGTGTAGCACACTAGCTCGTCGTGATGCATGCATGGTGGCAAGTGGTCAGAAGAGACACATTTAAGATTCATGTTAACACCAAGTGTAAACAACGGGTCTCGGCTGGCCAATTATGAACAGATCACCTGAGGCGGATGGTATTACCAACAAGTGTAAACAGGGCCTGTAAGTTTGTACTTTTGCATAAGACAGTAAGCTGCAGTTTGCAGATGCATTTTATGCTATTCAAATTGATTTATATATTAATAATTCACATAATGTTTTTAGATTTAATTTTAAATTAACATTTAATAATTAGAAATTTCATTAGTCCATGCATTTTATTTGTATAATATTTTTATTTGTACTAATATATATATATGTATATATATTAACATACATATATATATATATATATATATATATATATACGGTTAATCGTGATTAATCATCTGACAGCACTAATATATATACATATATATATATATATAACTTTATTTTATTGATATTTTACTATTTTTATATTAGATTTATTATGATTTAGATTTATTTTATATATATTTTTTGAAACAAGCAAGCGTGCACGCGCGTGTGTGTGTGTCTCTCTCTGTCTCTCTCTCTCTCTATATATATATATATATTTGCAAGTCTTTCATTTTTTTATTTATATTTATTATTATTCATGTTGTTAATATTGTCATTATTATTTGACAAATGCATTTTACTATATATTACATACAACATTTTTGAGATTTATATTACTATATAATATATGGTTTTTATACAATACATTTACTATTCATGATGTTATTTTTAATGCTATGCATACATATTTTTTAAATATAATATTTGTGCAATTTTATATACTTGTTTTACATTAATTAACACGAAGATAACATGAATATAATAATAATAATAATAATAATAAATGTAAAATATATAATTGTATAAATATAATGTATATAATTTTTTTATATTTTGAAATGTGTTTGATACAACATTTTTTATTGATATTGATATTACTATATTTTTTATTATTTTTGTATTCCTATTATAGTTTTTATAATTTAATATATTGCTTATTCATTTGGCAGACACTCTTATTTAAAGCGATATTGAATTCAAGGTGTCCGTCCATGCATTTTCTGAGTATTGCACCCATGACCTTGCTGATGTTTTGAGCTACAGGAATACCATTGAAATGTATAACATGCATATTAAAATCCTGTTAATGGCATGTAGTATCCCAGACATAATGTGCAGCTCTGAGGTCAGTCTAGCTGAAGTCTGGTGCTAGTCTGCTCGTGTTTCACGGTCAAATTGAGTTCGTCCCAGTGCTGAAATACAGACATGGCATGTTACAGTCGAATTAACAGCTTGCTTCTTTTAATAGAAACGACTTGACGACAGCATAGCATTGTAATATCTGTATCCGGTCGTGGTGAACCTGAGCACACACCAGTAATGTGTTTTATGTGACACTGATGGCCAGAGACAGTCTGGGTATCAACAGCAGATCATACAGTGGTGGATGTGATGAGCTGAGCGTGAGCATGACAGAGCAGGCTTTGATTGGAAAGACACATACATGGACACACTCGCTCACTGGAGACGGTCCAGGGCCTTCTCCGTAAATGGGAACAGTTTGATGACTCCATTACAGGCCACGGCTACAAGACTTTATTAGGCGGGATTTGTACTCAGGGGATTCTTAGTGGAACCAGTCTTGTGCATGGTCCATGTGCACACGACAGCCTGTGAGGAGTTGCCTAATTAATTAGCTCACTGAAAAGAGCCGGGAAACCGTGGCTTTATTATTCGCCGGCGCAGTTGTGCAGTAAACCATTTATAACCACCGAACTGCTGTCAGCTTTAACTGATACAGATTTGCTTGGAGTATCTGAATTAAATGTGATTTGTGGCGTGATTGAGGATCAGCAATCGAGTGACGAACAGAAAGTCAAATAGGGCCTTTTGGGGGGTTAATGAGGCACAGGTGCTCGAGAAAAGCAGGAGGGGAAGAAGTAGAGACGGCAAAAAAGATGCTTTGTTCAAGCTAAACAAGCTTCAGAAAGGATACAGATACTACAGAAAATAGGGCCCTATGATTTCCATGATGCAGAAAATGCCGCCAGAATCGTGGAATCATAAAAATGGAATTTACCGTATACCACGGAATTTAGCAATATTGGAAAAATAAATCAAAAGTAGGCCTGCAAAATTCAATTCAAATCATGATATGAACTAGCATCGGTAATTTGTATTTTCAGCATCTGTCATCAAAAAAAAAAAAGCATACTCGCAGAAACTCAAAATCTTCATTATAATCTACCAAAATAAAAGTCTGGTTTGCTTTAAGAATTTACGATAGAAATATATTCCTGTAGAATAGAAAAATGTACTGAAAGTAGTAGTAGTAGTAGTAGTAGTAGTAGTAGTAGTAGTAGTAGTAGTAATAATAATAATAATAATAATAATAATAATAATAATACTTATAATATTATTTTTATTATTATTTAAACCTATTTTATGATCAAATATTGTGACCGTTTTGTGAGCATTTTCAAGACAATGAAACAATTTTCCCTTAAAATTCTCATTACTAAAATGTGTTCAGATCGTTTTTATTTTATTATATAGAGCAATTTTGTACTGTAAAATATTACTGTAAACTATTAAATGCATTTTTTAAATATTAGCATGAAGTCAGTAAAGCAAATATTACCATGATATGGAATAAATGCTTTGTGTGTATTTATTTATTTATTTAAATCATAATCACATTTTTTTTTTTACATCCGAGTTTTAATTTATATGGTAAAGTTCTGTTTTAAAGCATTTTTTGGACAATGTTTTATTGTAAATTGTTATATTTTCATTTTATTATTATATTTGAAAAAGATTACGTTTTATGAATTCAAATGATTAGACATGCTGTTTAATGCCAAAAAATGCACAAAAATGCAATGTTTTAATGTACATTGTTAGATTTTCATTTTATCCGTTACATTTTTGTTGCTCAGATTACGTTTGATGAATTCAAATGATTAGACATGCTGTTTAATGACAAGAAATTGAATCAAACTATTAAAATAGGGGGGGGGGGG
>NW_015625585.1:233426-239882 GCF_001515625.1 Sinocyclocheilus rhinocerous
AGAAAACAGTCGATCACATTGAGTAAGACAAGCTGAAGAGTGAGAAAGGTGGAAAAGAAAGAGGTGAGAAATGAAAGACAACTGGAGTGAGAAAGAACGAGAGCTCAATTGGTGGAGTCTCGCCAGCACTTATGCTTGAACGAGCTCGACGAAGAGAAGAGGGAATAAAATGTGTGGGGTAACCTCATTATAAGTGTAGGAATCTAAAAACAGGAAAGAGGAGTGCGAGTCTGACAGTGAAGGTGTCTGTAAAGCCCGCTAATGAGCCGATGTGATGTGAGTTTGTGCCAGCGCAGATCAGAGTCGGTGAGAAGCTGCGGCGAGGTGATGATGAAGATTAGGGAGGCCAGGCGCTGGAGTTTCCCGCTGGAAAAAAACGCACTAGGAGACGGATGAGATGCGCGGTTCCACTGGGAATTCGGCTCCACACCTGCTCGCACGCTGACATCGGATCACGAACTCGGGCCCGGATCAATGGCTCTCGGCCTCTGATCTCAGCCGGCATCAATGCTCCTCTCCTCCAGACTCAGAGCCCCTGACCTCAAGGGTTAACGCGGACTGCTACGTCTCGCTGTGTAACTGCAACGTAGCTGCTGCGGGCCACTTTGTTTCGTGGTGGGCCGGTTTAAGTGTTTTGAAAGGAATATCAAAAACGACCCGCGACCGCACAGATTGGTAGATCCCACGACTCGTGTGATTGCTTCTCAAAGCAGATTGCTCTTAGAAGTTGTTAGTTTAGCTACGGGAGCCTTAAAGGTGCAGCTGCGTGAAAATATCAGCTTGTGGTTTTCTTTCAAGGTGGAGATGTGTTTGTAGTCTGTGATTGTTAACAGGAGAGCTTCTGTAAGGCATGCGGGAGCCGTCCACCCATAATGTTCGGTTAGGATATGAATTCCTCTGTGAATCCACATTTTTTTGGAGTTTAAGTGTGTGTGTAAGCTCATGAGATATTAGATGTTCTTTAAAGGGGTCATATGATGCTGCTAAAAAGAACATTATTTTGTGTATTTGGTGTAATGAAATGTGTTTATGCGGTTTAAGATTAAAAAAACAAATTATTTTCCACATACTGTACATTATTGTTTCTCCTCTATGCCCCGCCTTTCTGAAACGCGTTTACAGATCTTCTTTATGCACCAAGAGCTTGTAACACTCCAAAGAGAAAGGAAAAATCGAAATCGCATCATATGACCCCTTTAAACACAAGCGTACTCTCTCATAATAATGCCTGGATCTCGCACAGTGTGGCGGCTAAATATCTAGAGCATCTGACTCCGTTGTAATTGATGGCATACTACTTGAGATACTATGAGGAGAAATTTGACCAGGCCCACACAGAATTTGTGCCTGCTCTGCCGTTTTGTTTGTTTGCTTGGTCTCAAACTATTAAAGAAAACATTTGTTTATTTTTATTTATTGATATTTGAAGAGTTCATTTGCAAAAACCGATAAACGGCACTTTAAAAAAAATAGAGCTGATTGCCGTGCATTATTCTCCACATATAGCGCGATCTGAACCCTAAACACGTTTTGTCAAAAAAGCCAGTTTTGTCGACTTTTGCGAGTTCACGTTTTACTGCAGAAGCCGACAAGCGCCCTTGTTGTTTTTGAACAGAAGCCGATAAGTCCATTTTAGCGAATCAGCGCGCTGTATTCAGGTCAGGTGACAAGGCTACTTTCACTTTGAAAAGACATGCTAGCTGAGAGGAGTTTCGTCAAAGCTGAAACCAAACTGCAGTTTGATTGATATTACTTGATTTCTGAAAAAAAAAAAAAATTAATGGAGTTATCGGTTTTTGCAAATGGACTCTTCATTTATTTACAGAACTGTTCAAACGTTTGGGGTTAGTGAGGTTTTTGAATGTCTCTTCATTTATTTGACCAAAGATTTTATTACTTACTTTACAATTTAAAAATAACTGTTTTCTTTTTGAATATATTGTAAAATATATTCAAATATATATATATTCAAATAAATCATATTTTAAAATAAGATTTATCCCTGTGATGCAAAGCTGAATTTTCGGCATCATTCCTCCAGTCTTCAGTGTCACATGATCCTTCAGAAATCGTTTAAAAATACTGATTTGATGCTCAAACGTTTGATTATTATCAATGCTGAAAACAGTTGTGCTGCTTCATATTTTTGTGGAAACCCTGTTATTTTTCAGGATTCTTTGATGAATAGAAAGATCAAAAGAACAGCTTTATTTGAAATAGAAGTCTTTTGTAACATTATTACTGTTTTTACTGTTTTATCAGTTTAAAGGGGTCATGAACTGCATTTCTTTAATTATTATAATTTTGTTTCCTGTGGTGCACTTATAATCTTGAACGATTTTTCATCCAAAACTGTTGTAATTCAGTTATAAATGGTAATTTTCTACCTTGATTTAGCCCTCTGATTTAAACGCTCCATTTAAAGCGTGTCGCTTTGATGACTTCCATGTAAACGCCCACTGCCATGATTGGCACATGGTCTGTGCATATGAAATGAGCAGTTCATGTGGAACTCTTGAAAACTTAATGCGATGATGTTGAAGTAAGCGTTGATCTGATTCTGCAGAGGCGAACTTTTGTCGCATTATTATGTCATACTGAGGGTATGTTTTCATGACGATAGATAAAAAAGTGGAATGTAAATGTAAAATGAAAAAGTTTTTACTTTTCAGTTTTTTAAAAATGTTTTGTGTACAGATCACAATGTTATCAAAATGATCCCCATTTACACGGATCTGAGAAAATGACTGAAAACACTGTATTATTCATTCCAGGCCAGTAGTTGGCGATGTCACTTTGTAAAGAAACACTATACGCTTACGCACATACTTAAAAACTGAACACGTAATAGACGTGCAAATGATGTCACAGTTTTTACAAATTTGAGTTCTTGTAGTTTAAACGGAGATGACAACGGTATCGTTTTTAAAAATGTAAACTTTGAAACCTGTTTTCATGTAAATGAACGGCCAAACAGATAAAAAGTTTTCTGTTTTCAGTTGGAAACGGTGTCATGTAAATGTCCCCTAAAACAAAATTTGAAACAAGTGATTTGGTTTAAAAAAAAAGCTGTTTTTGGACTAACAAGGAAGTTTTGAGTTATGAATCTTACAAAATGTTTTTATAATACATTCAATACGTTTTTATCTTACATTCAAAAGATCAAGTAAAATTGGATTTCTCATTTCATGACCTCTTTAATGCATTCTTGCTGAATTTTGTGCAATTTAAAATAATGGTTTTCTGTTTTAATATAATTTAAAATATAATTCATCTTTAGTCCAGTCCTCAGTGTCACACGATCCTTCAGAAATCATTCTAATATGCTGATTTATTATCAATGTTGGAAACTTCGCTGCTTTATATATTTTTTTGGAACCTGTCATACTTTTTTTTTCCAGATTCTTTGATGAATAAAAAGTTAAAAAGAGCAGCACTTATTCAAAATATAAATCTTTTGTAACAATATACTATACCGTTCAAAAGTTTGGGGTCAGTCATTTTTTATTTTTTATTTTTTTGAAAGAAATGAATGCTTTTATTCAGCAAGGATGTGTTAAATTTATTAAAAAAAGTGATAAAGTCTTATATTGTTAGAAAAGATTTCTATTTTAAATAAATGCTGTTCTTTTTAACTTTGTACATCAAATAATCCTGAAAAAAAGTATCACAGGTTCCAAAATCTGTTTCCAACATTGATAATAAATCAACATATTATGATTTCTGAAGGATCATGTGACACTGAAGACTTGAGTAATGATGATGAAAAATCAGCTTTGATCACAGAAATAAATTATATTTTAAAGTATATTAAAATAGAAAACCATTATTTTAAATTGCTATAATATTTTACAATATTAGTTTTTTTTCTGAATTTCTGATTAAATAAATGCAGCCTTGATGAGCAGAATAGATTTCTTTAAAACACATTAAAAATCTTACTGAACCCAAACTTCTAAACAGCAGTGTAAATGCATTAAAGGGTTAGTTCACCCAAAAATGAAAATTCTGTCATTAATTACTCACCCTCGTGTTGTTCCAAACCTGTAAGACCTTCGTTCATCTTCGGAACACAATTTAAGATATTTTTGATGAAATCTGAGGGCTCTCTGACCCTCCCATAGACAGCAAGGTAACTACCACATTCAAGGTCCAGAAAAGTACCAAGATGATTCAGCTACCACTATTAATATTTAATCAGCACCTGAAAATGCAGAAAAATGTACTAATTCTGTTTGGGCCTACTTAGTGCAAATGGAAAATGTGGAGGTGTTGGAGAAGCAGAGGGGGAGCACACCAAAAAGAGGAAATGGAAACTTGAGTTGAATGACTTGTGCTGCGTGGTTTAGTCGTTTAGACAGGCTTTGAGAAAAGGAAGTAGGACACGCAAACAGTGTCTGATAACATCAGTGAGCCTCATGACTGGGCTTTTTCACCCAGTGCCTCCCGAGCAATTCTAGGCCATTTGTTTTCTGATTAGCACCCGATGGATTTGCATGACCACCCAGCGCAGTCTGCAAACCAGAGCTTCTGTAGCCAGCCAGGCTGGGCTTTCCTGCCACGGCCGTCCTGCTTTCTCTTGATAGGTGAGAAATTAGCACAGCGGCGGTTGCGGTGAGCAAGCTGCCATTTGGAGATGCCGCAGACTCCTGCTAGGGGATTGCCATATCACAGAGGCTCCTTAAAGTGCAGAAGTAGGCTTTTCCTGTGAGCCCCGGTGAAGATTGATGTGCAGATTTTAGTGTATTGTGTTAAAGCTCATGTGCTGCCCAGCCCAGAAAAGACTCGCCGCTTCGAGTTTGAGGAAGCGCACGGGTCTCGAAGGTTTTTTAATGCCAGCAGTCCATCTTTATTGTGACCGGTGTGTTCTGCTTTTAGTGTGACAAATGGATGTAAGCGTTATTAAATAATAATGTAGACGCAGGAGGGAGAGCTCAGGAGAGCCGTAACTGTCAAGAAAGAATTTCTGCTTGAATCTTTCAGCTTGTTTACGCACTTTCTGTGAATAGACGATTAATAATTTGTTGGTAGCCCAGTGTAGATGGGTTTTTATAGTATAAAATTTTAATAATACATTTATTTGGGTTCAGTTATGGACTTTTGAGTGAGGCACATTTCACCAAATCACAAAAATGAAAATAAAAAATTAATTCTGTTAAAGGTTAAAATCCAATAATAATTATACTTATAATAATAATAATAATTATTATTATTATTATTATTATTGAAACAGAAATATTTAGGGCTATTTTTATGAATAATAGGTAAATATTTTCATGATCACAAAATTATCAAAATATTATAAAATGTATTTAAAATTCAAAAAATCTCACTGTAATGTGCTCATGATTTATTTTTACATTTTTATTTTTATTTTCAGTAGTGATTCTCAATTCAGTAATTTTGAGCAATTTTGTGTTGTAAATTATTACATTAGTTAAACTGTAGAATAAAGTCAGTGCAGTAAATATAACCATGATGTACAGTATAAATACTTCACAGTTTATCTACTGTAAATTCTTTACAGTAATGGGAATTGTGCTTAATTTGAATGAAAGCAGTTTCACATTTTAAAAAGGCTTTATTTTCTTAAAGTGTAATATTCTTTTACATTCTGAGGTGAAATATCACCTGGAGATATTTTGACAAGTTTTGTCAAATTCTTACAGTAAATTGACCCTTTGCGGTGATCAGCGTGGTGCGGGAGAAGCGGGGAGGACGTGCTCCTGAGGATCTGCTTAACACACTGTCTGCTGCTTTTTGAGACGGGTGTTGATGAATAGATGGAGACAGTGGAAAAGGGAAAAACAGATGGAGAAAGAGAACAGATGTCACTTTCTGAGGTAGAACAGACAATGCTTGGAGGCAAAGCAAAATAACAATTGACCGCTCATGAGGAATCCAGAAAACAAGTATGCAACAGTTGGACTAATTCGCCAGACCTTTTATGTAGTGTTTCTCTGTGGCCCCACAGAAAATATAGCAGGACTTTTTAAATACATTTAGTATGTAGTATATTAAAAGGTCCTGCTATATTTTTTCTATAAGGACAACAAGGAGAAACAGTGCATTCTTTGTATTTTATGTAGAGCAACAGTTGGACTCGTTCTCAAGACCTATGCATTGTTTCCTTATGTAAATAAAAAAAGACGTGTGTGTGTGTGTGTGTGTGTGTGTATGTATATTTATATATACATATATATATATATATATATGTGTGTGTATATATATATATATATATATATGCAAAATATGTCAAAGAGTGAAAAATTTAAGGGGGTCTGAATACTTTCCGTACCCACTGTATATAATACATATTTTTAGCACCATTTTTATATTTATTTTAATCATTTACAGTATGTTGTGCTCTTTTAGCAGCACTTAAAAGCATGCTCAGGAAAGTTGTGTATTAACAAATAGTTTTAGAAAATTTTTTTTTTTTTGAGCTTCTGTGAT
>NW_015625585.1:239909-255908 GCF_001515625.1 Sinocyclocheilus rhinocerous
CCCAGCTGCCTCTCTTCTCGCCGTCGCCTTGACGACAGTGACTCTTATCACCACAACAAATGTTCCTGGAACACAAGGGGTGTGACCGCGATTGTGGCTTTTCCCCCCGTATCCCCTCGCCAGCCTCTTCTCTTGATGTGTCGACGCTGTTGTTTGCGTTGGCCTTTGATCAGATCTCCACTGTTATTTTTCAAAGCGAAGATGGGCCGACCTTTCTTCCGGGGAAGTGCACGTATCGGTGGGATATTGTTAAAGCTCTGTTCTAACAAACCCAGGCAAGCTTGTTAGAAGCCAGCCAATCGGGGATGTGCTTGCATTGAGATGTGTTTGCAATAGGGTTGCAATAGACAGCGCAGAGGGCATTGCATCGGGTCGCCGATCCCGGATCAGATCAGCATCTGCCCCGTCTGATCAAAGGAACCGGGAGCTAATGAGTGCGAATGATCTACATACATGGCCTCTGACTCCAAAAAAGATGAATGTTGAATGCTAAAGCCTGCGGTTCTTCAGCGTTTTGCACTGAGGGCATGGAAAACGGGGGATTTGAGGGGTGGCAGTGCAGAGTAATCTTGGCTTAGGATGGTTAGATGTATTGTGATTGAGGGGCATAACATCTGTGTGAGAGATGTGTGTGTGTGTGTGAAGAGGATTAGCGTCTGAAAAGCTGAATGAAGGGTTTACACACGGGGAAAGGAAGTGTGATGTGACAGCAATCTATGTTTGGGTTTGAGAGTGCAAGGGTGTGTTCGAGACCTCAGTCGGGCAGCGTTTTTGTATGAAGGCACCACTAATGATTAAAACATGAATTTATGTGAGCTTTACACATAGCTAAGCAAATCTTTAGTGACTAGGATGTTTATTTCTCATTAGAAATGTGCTCCCTTGTAGTTCAAGTGTGGGAATTTGAATTGAATTTGAAATGACAGGAAGCGGAATATTAAAAATTAAACATGTAAATAAAGCATTCTTTCACCCTGCTCCACCATTATGTTGCATTCATTCGTGCGTAAAATTTGTTAACATTACATATATATTTGAATCATATTATTAAAAATTGTATGTATATGGAAAAATAGAAAACATTAATAAACAAATACTATAATAGATTATAAATAATACTAAAATCATGCTACTTAATGTAAAAAGATATTCTTTTATTATCTTTATAATATAATTAGTAAAATATAATATTTTATAATCTTTAATCCAAATAAATAAATACTGTAAAACATTTTTATTTTTTTTAATATGCAATACCTAATGTGTATATATAATATTAACAAACTAAATGTTTTTGTAAAATGTTTACAGGTCTTTCAAAGGAGAAGTGAATTGGAATTTAAAAGCCATTCTCAATTCAATTCTGAATGGCGCATAACCATGGGAGATATTAAACTCATAAGTTGCAATAAATGGGGATAAAAGCCATTGTGAATTCATTTACTCATTCCCACTGGTACTATAGCCTTTTTTCTCCACCAAATCATGCACCTGTGTGATTATGGGATATCATCATAGTGAAGAATACATCTTATGCTGCCTTCAGAAATCGACCAGAGAAACGTGTGAGGTTCCCTAAAAAGCTGAAAATATCAGAGAATTTCAAAAGTGTTATTTTCAACCCTTTAAAAGTCACAGAGATTAATAAAATCTTAAAAGGTCACAGGAATTTCTATATACGCACTATATATTTTTTCTAGTTCTTAAGTGTTTTCTTCAGCTAGAAATGGTCATTTATGAATGCAATCTCTATAGAAAGTATTTTTTAAAACTCTTATTTCTTAAAAGTCATGGAAGAAACATTGATGAAAATAATTCATCTGAAATAGTGGGAACCCTGAAGGTAACACTGGCTTCAGACGAGCCGTTTTGTCATCCTGTCTCCGTCTGTCATCTTTCAGAAACAGCCCAGGATGTTTTCCTCCAGAAGAAGCGTGGCCAGCTGGACCTTGACCCCTCAGGATGTTTTGTGGCTTGGCACATCTCTATCTAATATATCTCAGGTTAACCCAGATGGTGTTCATGGCCTGGGATCAAATTATTGGGTATTGCTTTTGGTGAAGGCCGATAAGCCAATAGCGTAATCTTATTAGATGGAGGTAACGTCCTTCATGCTACATGATGTTCAAGCAGTCACTCAAGGTGACGTTATGTAACTGGTTTCCACGGCTCTCGTTATATATATTTTTATGCATAAATCGAGCCATAGATCCTCGAAATCCCAGGATCAGTGTGGCAGTAGACACGGAGTTAAGCGCACGAGAGAGGGAGAGAGGCCAATACCACACTCGACAACCAAACCAGAGATTGGACAGCGCTTTTAATCAGAGCACAGCTCGCTATGGGGAAAATGCGACAAGCAACCTAATTTAGAGCTCCAAATCCCAAAGCCATCAGTGTGTGTGTGTGTGGGTTTGCCTATGCATGGATACTAACACCAGCGAATGAAAACACCTGACGTTTAGCCCAGATAAGCTGGTGCAGGGTGGTTGTTCTGCCTCGTTCAATTCCAAATAGCGTGTTATGATTAAAAGGCTTGATATAGAAATCCACAGCCTTGCTGAGTGTGAGATTCTCCCTCTGAGATGAATCAAAGGAAACTACTGTTTGGTAGTAGTGTTGATAAGGTACAAGGTTGATACAAAAAGCATTTTGAAAACCATTTACAATAAGGTGAAATTTGTTAATATTAGTGAAGGCATTAGATATCTTGAGCTAAAAATGAACAACAATTTGTGAAGATTCCTAAATGCATCTACTTTCGTAGATTTCGTACTTTCGTATACTTTCGTATACGTTGTTTCCGTTCAGATCAAATCACAACAACGTAGGAAACAAACTAACCCTTTAAGTCCTTTTCTTGTCTAAGTGGCTGTTCTCTGTCTTAATAAGCTGCAATGAGGTCAAAAGTCTTTGCTATGCTGTTTCTCGATCCTTCATTGAGTATTGAAAACATGCTTCGCCTCTTCCACGGTTATTGAATGGAAAGCAGGAACGTGACTCTATTAACATCAGAGCGTCCTGATAACTTACACTAGTGTCTATTGTAATCCCGCCCGCTTCTTCTGCTCACTTGTTAACCTCCATTATTCTCGGGCGCGCGCTCACTGAAGTGTGCTTAGCAACAACCCGCTCTCATTTAGGGGGCTAATCACCCGGGAGTTTTACCACAGCGCGAGCTCATAAACCTACAGTGGGAATTTCCTATAAATCGAACACCGACAGGAACTGCCAGCTGCCATCGCCTCTCAAAGTTGTTTTTTGCCAGGCCGTCTCCTACCAGAGATCCGCACTAACGGTTAGCTCTGAGGCTACACTCCTGCTATAATGTGATTTAGGGCTTTTCGGTAATGTGATGAACGCTGTTACATGTCGACAGCAGCACTCTAGGGAATGTGTGCTCGTGTCTGAGTTTGTGCAAGTGGCTCGCTGGGGCTCCATTATGGAGAGATCTTTACGATTCAGAGCCGCTCTCGTGGGAGCATGCCTTACTGTAGCACATACAGGTGTCCGTTAAAGGAACACTCCACTATTTTTGAAAATAGGCTAATTTTCCAACTCCCCTAGAGTTAAACAGTTGAGTTTTACCATTTTCGAATCCATTCAGCCGATCTCCGGGTCTGGCGGTAGCACTTTTAGCTGTAGCTTAGCATAGATCATTGAATCGATTCCGGCTTAATAATCAAGGAACATTGCTGCCGTACCATGGGTGCAGCAGGCGCAATGATATTACGCAGCGCCTGAAAATAGTCCCCAGCTAGGTAACTTCCAATAAGCCTATTTTCAGGCGCTGCGTAATATCATTGCGCCTGCTGGCATGCATGGTACGGCAGCAAAGTTCCTTGATTATTACGCTGGAATGAGAGTATAGTTCCTAGCCATATCGGCCTAGAAAATCGCAACTTTTCATTTTCTGTCGGTCTTAGTACACGATGTAACTACAGAAGTTTAAGGTTTAAATAGGAAAAATATAGAAACTCTTTGGCCATTTTTGAGCGAGATGCAAACGGTCTAATCACATTCAATGATCTATGCTAAGCTACAGTTAAAAGTGCTACCGCCAGACCCGGAGATCGGTTGAATGGATTCGAAAACGGTAAAACTCAACTGTTTAACTCCAGGGGAGTTGGAAAATTAGCCTATTTTCAAAAATAGTGGAGTGTTCCTTTAATTGATTCCCGCACACGGCCGGCGCGCGCGCAGCCACTTAAGTCAATCGTAGATGATCGCACTTCATCCAAGAGTTTGAGCGCGCCTTAAATAATCTGCACTCACTCGCCACCATTGCGCCCACGTCTTTTTAACCATCCCGATTCAGTCACGTTTACATCCGTGCCTGTGACCCTCTCGTATTCACTGTGGTGAGGTTTTCTATTATGCCGTTTTCCCGTAATGCGATTAACCTTTGATTCAGCGGGAGAAAGTCCCAGAAGACCGCATTGCTAATCCTTAACATAACCACTGATTTTTTTCAGTTTTTTTACAGTTTTGCTTCCCCCTCCCACGCTTTCATTCTCCCTGTTTAAAGGAAAAGTTCACATTAAAAGCATCTTCTCACTGTCATGACTTCTTGTGTGGAACAAAAAATGAATATTTAAAGCGTATTCTGGTCTCTTTTGTCTATATAATAAAAGTGAATGAGAACTAAGGCTGTCAGGCTTCAAAATGACAAAAAAGAATCATAAAAGTGGTTCATATGATTTTTTTCCTGGATCTTCTGAAGTCATACAATGCATTTGTGAAGAACAGACATTTGTGAGTCTGACTTTTTGTATGTTTTAAAAGAGTCATTTGGTCCATGCAGGTCACAAAACTGATCTGAATGATTCATTCGGTGGATTGAACTGATTCGGTTCTTGAGTTCAACTCACTGACTTAATGAGCCAGTCACAGGAGTTTCACTGGTGGTGAAGATTATCAATGAATAACAAATTCAGTTTTGGCCTAATCATAAAAAGGGTTTGTATGATTTTTATTATTTTTTCCCCAGGTCTTCATACAATTCATTTGTGAAGGAACACACATTTGTGAATCTGAATTGTGAAGAAAAGGATTTTTGTATATTTTTAAAGAATAATTTGATCCAATTCAGAGAACTGATTTGAATGATTCATTTAGTGAATCATTTGATCCAATTCATAGAACTGATTCGAATGATTCATTTAGTGAATCGAACGGATTCGGTTCTCAAGTTAATGAACTTAATGAACCAGTCACAGGGCTTTCACTGGAGGATTGTCAGTTCATGAATAAAAATGTTGTACAGGTTTGAAATGAAGAGGGTGAGTAAAGCATGAATAATCCTTTAAGCACATGACTTCTCACCCCTCTGAACTGATTCATTTTGTTGAGTTCAACTCACTGACTCAATGAGTGATTAACACGGTCACGGTGATTAACAGCTCACTTGAGGAGAGTAAATAACGCCTTAAATTTCGGTCTGTTCATCTCACAAAGCTATCGAATGGCTTCAGAAAATTTTAAATATTGCATATGAGCCATATAGACTCTTTATGATTTTTATGTGTCCTTTTTGAAGCTTTAAAGCCTCAGTCCTCATTCTTTGTAACTACAGGAAAAGAATGACCTGCAGTTTTGTTTTTCAATATCTGGTTTGTGTTTCACAAAGTCAAACAGGTTTCGTATGACGAGGGTGATGAAGTAATGACTGCTTTTCCATTTTTGAGTTAAAGGGTTAGTTCACCCAAAAACAAAAATTCTGTCATTACTCGCCCTCGTGTTGTTCCAAACCCGTAAGACCTTCGTTCATGAACACTAAAGCAAATTACTTCTCACTCCTCTAGTCTGAATCTACTAGGGAATTCTGGGAAATGCAGTCTTTGAGAAGGGGATTTGGAAGGCAGTGCACTGGTCTGGGGAATTTGCAGTTGGCACACTGTAATTACGGTGGCGGTGGCTGTTCTTTGTGGCGCAGACGTGTGGTAATATGGGAAAATCAATGTCTCGCTCCCGCTGCGCAGGGAATACATTTGTCCAAACACGCACTCACGCGCACGCACACATTAAACACAGTCGGGCCCCACAAAAGTGGGGCGCCTCACATTCTTCCTTGCCGCGTTCATGTGGCTTGTTTACATGCTTGTAAAGTAATTGTACACTGTCGTCCCTTTTAGACAGAGCGGCGGGCAAACAACTTAATTCGTCCTGAATCAATTCTAACAGTGATCAGACCTGTGCCGGGCTAATGAGGAGAGAGAATTGATGACAGCGAGTAAATATGCTATAACAATTCCCGTCTCTTTCCATTTCTTTAAGTGTTCTCTCCTCCCCTCCGCTTTCACCCTCATTCTCAGTGTTAGTGTAAGTGTACGACCGGAGGATAGAAACTGCCTCTAATGGCACTCAAATGAGCCCTCGTTGTCTAGCGCCTCGAGGCCCCTGGCAACGCAGCATCCAGCTGGCGGAAAAATGGAGGAAGTGCAGCGTTCACGTACGCGTGCCCACCTGCAGACTGTTTATCTCTCTGTCCCTCCTGTCTTTGTTCTTATTCTCATCTTTGTCAATGCAGATGAGCTGTTGTTCCTTCACTCATCGCCACAATCAAACCTCCATTTTTAGAGATGCACCAATATCTGTTTTCACAAGGATATAAATCTACGCTATATGATTCTGTAATTTATCACGCTACAAGTGAAGTTAGGCATCACGTACGATATGAAAGATGGAGATATCAAGCATAATTAGTTTATTATGCATTACAAAGCAGCATTTATAAAGGTTGTTCAAACTTTTTTCCAAGTAATGTACTTTAGCGGCTCATTTTTATGCATGATTGCGCACCGCTCGGGGTCTGCTATCGTTACGTGCTTACAGCCACTCAATCTAACATGCGCTCTTAAGGGAAAAGAGCTCTTCAGTGTGTCCTGTTTCGATGGATAGTGCTCTTAAAGGGTTAAAGACCCTGTGAAATCTAATTTTGAGTTTTTCGAGGCTTTTGTCCATGTATGTTCGCATCCAAGTCATCCGTATGCTAGTATTTTCCTATAAATTGAGTAAATTAACGTTTAATGTGTTTAAAATGTATAGCCATAGAATAAAAATACTGATGACTCATCCTGTACTACGCAGGCTTTTGTCCAATCAGATGCTCTCTAATGAAAGAGTCCCTCCTCTAATGCTCCAGTAACTTATATATTGTGTTTCTTTTATCGTTATAAATAATTTATTTACTAATTTAATTCTTATTATATATATATATATATATATAATTTGAATCTCTAATGCTTCTGAATACTTGCTCTTGTTCTCTGCTCATCTTCTTTACTTTCTGTCTCGGAGCTCTTTTCTTTCTTTTCTTCTTCCTTGGCATGCTCTCTTCCTCTCATTCTCGGTTTTCTCTCCTTCCCCTGTTCACCTTTTGCAGATTGGCTCTCCCCCTCACCTCTGCATCCGTTTTCTCTCGCTCCCTCTCCCTTTTCTCATTTCACCTGCATCTTTATTCTTTTATTATCTTTCCCTTCTGCTCTCATGCCCTGCAATTCCTCCACCTGAGCTCTGAAATCCCTTTCTGTTCCACCCCTTTCACCTCGTTCTTTAGCTCCCTTGCCATGTCCTGCTGTTCCTCTCTCTTACTTTTCAGTCTGTTCCTTCTCTCCCCCCACCTTCTACAGTACATTCTCATTTATTCCCAACTCTTCTTTATCTGTCTTTCTGGTTTCGCCATTCCTTTCTTTGCATCTTTCCCACCTCTTTGCTCTTCTCAGGCGCACATTTGCAACTCTCTTGCTTTCTTGGCCCCTCAGTGTCCTAATGGGTGAATTGTATGGCTTAAGTTTGTCATTAATATGTCTGTGCATGATCCAAAATAAAATGTTTTGCCACACCTTTTTTTCTGAAATATTGTTAATCTTCATTGCTGCAAATTTGAAGGAATATTAGCTGTCGGTATACCACTGTTCTTCTAACATGTTTGACAAAATATCCAATGCATTTCAACAAAAATCACACAGTGATCAAAATTAGAGAACAGTAACCACTGTAGCACGAAAGAAGATTACAACTAAAATTTTAGAGGGTTACAGTTGTCAGAAATTAATAGGAAGTGTAGAGGCCCCTGCTTTGAATGACTTCAGCACATCTGCGGTTGCAGGACATCACTAGTTTCTCACACTGCGCTGGTGTGATCTTGGTCCACTCTTCTTTCACTCTCTTCCATAGTTTGTTGACTGTAGTAGGGTTCTTAGCCATAACTTTGTTGCCAAGGATTTTCCAGATACTTTCAGTTGGGTTTAGATCAGGACTCTGGGCCGGCTATTTCATTATTTCAGTGTTCTTAGCTGCAAGGAACTGCTTTACTTGTTTTGCAGCGTGACAGGGACATTGTCCTGCATGAAAATTGCAGGCTGATTGGGAGATGCTTGCAGGGAAGGAACTGCATGTTGCTGAATGAGGTTCTGATAAACATTTGCATTCACCCTGCCATGTAAGTGTATAAGAGGCTCAACTCCTGCTGCAGAAAACATCCCCCAAACCGGTACACTTCCTCCTCCACCTTTCACTGACTTCTTTACGCACTTGGGCTTCAGTTTTTCCTCAGGTTGACTCCAAACAAAATGTTTCCCATCAGACCTAAATAAATTAAACTTGTACTCATTCCAAAGGTGAACTTAGCCTTTTGATTCTTTCTGCCGATGAGAGGCTTGGTCACTGCAGAGTGCGCTTTCAGTCTGACTTCTCTTAAACGTGCCGAGACAGATCCTTACTTACCATGTTCAGCACTGAACTGGCAAGCAATTCCAGCTGCAGTGTTGAACCAATTCCCCATTGAGAGTCTCTGTATTATCCTGTCCTCTCGTGCATTTGTCTTACGTGGATGACCAGCATTTTTGGGGCACTTGAATGAATTGGTGTCATTGTAAACCTGCAATATTCTAGAAATCACAGATTTGGAATGACCAGCTTCTCTTGCAATGGCTGAAAAGGTCATCCCTTTAGCTTTCACCTGGACAACCTTCTGTCTCAGGGTTTCAGTCTCTGGAGGAATTTTGGAAAATTGGAGGAATGCTGGCAGTTAAATAGGGTTTGTCAGGAAATTAGCACCAGGTGCCAGATTAGCACCAATAACTTGGAGGTATGTGTAAGTGTTCTCTAATATTGATCTCGATTTTTTTTTTCAAATATCTCATTTACGTTTTTTATTCTGTGTTTCAGAATACAATTAATATATGAAATGTGCTTAAAAAACTGCCCTTCTACTCCTGTTAGGATAACTTCAAATTGGACTAAGCAGTGACCTTGAAATTTAGGAAATTATAGGTTGTTCTCTAATAAAAAGTAATTAAGGCATTAAGGCCAGTAAACAAGGCAGCAACAGAACAAAACGTGAAAATGAAGATGTATGAATACTTTTGCAAAGCACTGTGTGTGTGTGTACATATATATACGTATATATATATATATATATATATATACATACAGTGTTGGGCAGTAACTAGTTACTAGTAACTTAGTTACTGTAATAATATTACTTTTTGCAGTAACTAGTTTGTTAGTAAGTAGTAAGTAGTGTAACTAATTACTAATAAGATTTAAGTAATAATATTACAGTTACCATCCATAAAACAGCTTAGTTACTTAGTTACTTTTGATAACTTTTGCCTCAACCCCGCTGATTTAAAATCCAACAATCAAATAATTTCTAGATTTATTTTCATAATTTTCACAACTCGCACATGCATGTGATGTTCCCAGTGCAGCAGGCAAGCTTGGAATATGGAAAAGCATACATTCAGCAGATAGAAATATTGCATTATATTGATTTTGTCAGGAAAAAAGATGATCTGAACACTGTTGTGTTAGTTGTGGCTTTACTTTACTTTGGCATTACATCCCACCCACACCCGTCTGATCAGCATGTGGTACATTATATTACTATAATTAAAAATCTTTTTGAAAAATTAAAGTTTCTTACAAACTTAATGAAATATAATCGTATATGGGTAACAGAGAAATTACAATTAGCTTCAAGCTACACATGACAATTAATGAGATTAATACAACACTTCTATTACTATAATTTAAAATCTTTTTGGAAAATTAAACAGTTTCTTACAAACTTATGTGATTTGATAAAATGCATAATGAAATATAATCGTATATGGGTAACGGAGAAATTACATTTAGCTTTCTAAGAATTTCTAATTCTATTTAAACCATGTAGCATCTTGCAGTTCCAAATAAAGTTAAACCAGCCAGCTGGCATCTACATTTTATTTGGCAAAGCCAGTTTTTACTTTCAGTGGGCATTTGGCATCTGTTAATTTTGGACCCCGTTTATAAAAAAAAATTATGTTGTGCTTACAGAATCTTAATGGTCCTAAAAAAAGGCATCATTGTCTTCTCTAAGTCTGTTTTACAATCTCTCCTCCTCTCTCCCTCCCTTCTCATCGGTTTCTACTCCTCCTCGGGTCAGGTGCCTGCAGCATAAATGTTGCCTGTCAATAATTTAATAAGAGAGGGGTGCATCCCCCTCTTTCAAACAGTCATTTCAATAATACATAGCTCACATGTAGAATAGGGTTGCTCGGCCAACCCTTGCTTTTCGTGTGGAAAACAGCCGTGAGAATGTGTAAAATAAGTGGACGAATGCATGCATGCTCACGGAAAAAAAAAACTGCAAGAGGGTTATGGGAAATAATTAATGTGGTGTGAGTGAAAAGACCGCATCCATGCTTTGTGTATATATGTGTGTGTGTGAGAGTGTGTTTGTGTGTGCAGCATGAGTACAAATGCGTCTCTATATGAAAGGGGCATTTATCATGTTGTAATAAAGGCAGGAGGGCTTTTTGTCTCCATTTCAGGCTCTCTCACTTTGGGATGAAGAAATGGGCCCCTGCCGCACATGTGCACCAACACAGACAGACAGACAGACACACACACACACACACACACACACACACACATAAGAACACAATCTCCTGGGGAAAAAAGATGGGGCCGCGGCTGCTGTTGCTGCTGTTTGGCGGTCCTCGGGGAGGATGGCGAAACGCAGTGCCTATCGCGCACATACACGCACAAAAACAGCCATAATCTAGTGCACCCCAGACACTTCTAGTAGACATACACATAACCTCTCATAACAAAACATGCACTTTAAATTATTCACACAAATGCACTGTGGGAAGACAGTTGACGTGAAGACGAACACATATGCATGAAACAGTTTATAGAAAATAAATCTGATATTACTTTAAAGGCAGAGTGAGTGATTTCTGGTAGCCAATGTTGATATTTGAAATCACCAAAACAAACACGCCTCTACCCCAAAAGGGTCTTGCCCCTATTTTGATAGCTCCGCCCCACATATACGTACGCAACCCAGGCAACGATTAGTTCTGTGAAACAAAGCAAAACCAATGTTACACCGTGTCTACGGACGTGAGCAGCGCGGCGCAACAAATCCCTTTGGCCAATACCAAAATCGTGAAAAACACGTCTTAAACCGGTCTTAGTTTAAGACTGTGTACTTAACGGTTTTAACGAGGGAAAGAACTACAGTCCCATGAAGCATTGTCAATGACAATCAAATTAAAATGTCCAATAAATATAAAACTATTGGTTTAAAAATTTTGATTTTTGTATATAGAAACATTTCTTGTTTATTACACACAAATACCTAAGTAGTTTGAGAGCGTATGGACTTGTTTCAATTCCCTGATTGAAGGAAATGTCTTGCAGAATCATGGGTAATGTAGTTTCTCACCAGTAATTCCACTGTTAAAGACGATTGTTTAAAAAAAAATTGAAATACTGTGGGCTAATGGCTTTAACAAAAGCATTTACCAGTAACAACAACCTCATGGCTCACAAGTAGGTCTGACTTTATAAGTCATTGTTAAAAATAAATTCCCCTATGAAAGAAAATGAATGGGATTTTTACTTCTGGAACCCAACTGGTGCACTCTATTGGAATCAATTGTGAGTCGAGTCTCCTGCGCTCTTGAGGTTTATGAAGCTAGTCACTTACAAAAGTAGTTTTCTAAGTAGGCAGTAGATGGATAGGTGGCTAACTAGGTTTTGGAACCGAGCTGAAGCGTAGAAAAACTGGATTTCAAGGGAGGAGGAGGAGGAGATGATAGTGGCCCGGAGAACCGCGTGCCACTTAGCCGTATGGAAGCCTAATGGCACACTTCCTGTTTTAGAGAGAGAGGCTAGCCAGGCTGAGGATGAAAGGAGTAAAGCAAACAAAAGATAAAAGAATGAACCCTAAAGTGAAATGAAAGCGAAGTGAAAGTGAAAAGAATCAGAAGACGGAGATGCAGGTAGACAGGCATGAATAGAAGAATGATAGAGATGAAAGACGGAGAAATATGGAGGGATGCTTGAGAGAAAGACACAAGGTGACCTTGAAAAAAGGGACGGGAGGGAGGAAAATAAAGATGCAGGAGATGTGATCAAGAAGGAGAAAAGATCTGCTTGATGTCTGAGAGGGAACGGGGTGAGGCGAACAGCTTTAGGCTGTGTGTGCACACACTCCGAGCTAGTGTTTTATGTCTGGATGAGGGTGTCTCCACTGGCGTACGCTTGACAGGGGGTGTGTGAGTGAGAGACGCAGAAACAGAGTGGGTTTATAAAGGATAGAAGATTACTAGGTAGTGAAAGACAGTCGAGGGAGGGAGGGCGAGCCGGCGAGGGCATGAAGCAGCGTTAGAAGGAATTTGTTTCACCATTTCACATTCAACACAGTGAGAACTTAAGAGCTGTGAAGGATGGTCAAAATAAAGAGAATGAAAAGAAAAGTACTAGAGAGGCTGAAACTAAGATCATAGACATATAGAGAAAGAGAGGTGAACCCGGGCCACCTTTACATAATTCCACTCTGAGGCCATTTTGCTCCAATCCACACAACCAGCACGACTAATGGATTCAGAGAGGTGGAGGTGTGTGCGTGATGATCGGCACACACGCATTCAAGGTCTTCTTTATTATGGCACAGATAGCATCGTCGCGCCTGCAGGGAACGCTGAGGTCATTCGGTTAACGTGTGGGTACGTGTGCGTTTTCACACCCGGATTATAACAAGCCCTGCTCACTACTTTCCCGTCACGGCCTGCCTTCAAACTCCCTTTCTTCACCTCGTGCCCGCTTCCCCTCTGCTTTCACTGTGACCTTTCCCACCTCCGGGCCGTCCAGAGATTAAAAGTAGGGATGGGCATTTTTCAAAAATATTGAATTTGAAATATCTGGGCTCATAAAGAAGGCATATTCGTTTATTTAAATGATGTTTAATGAAAAAGATGTTGTTATTTTTTTTTAATAGTCAAACTTTTGTCACCATTTCTGTACATTTCTGTTTATTGTGTTTATATTGTTTCACATGTTAATGGTGAGAAACACAATAATATCCACGTGCTCGGGTGAAAGTTGGCTCCTCAGTCTGACAACAATAAGAACGCGCGTCAACACAGACATTCCAGAGACACAAAGATAACGGTGTGCTAAGCAGAGTTTCTTCCAGCGCTTTGTGTTTTCTGTTCTTAAAGCATTCTCCCTCGAGGAAACTTAAGGGAAGCATATGTATCAGATAAGCTCTCTTCTCGGCTCACTGGGGCTACAGCTGCGCTTACCTGCAAGCCTGAATGCATTGATGGACAGTCTTTCCTCAGTTGACTGCTGTTTGGATTTCATGTGATTTCTCATTGTGGTGGTGATATTATGATAACTCAGTTTCACTGATTCAAATATAATTCCATTTTGTCAGATCATTTAGTAAGATCATTTTGATCAAAGTAATTCCAAACTTCGCGAGGGAGACGATGACATTCTGTGATCGAATACAATCAACTTGTTAATGCACTCCACAGCGCCACCCTGTACATTTAGTTATAACTGACTTTTAGGATTTATCATGTATTCCCTGCATTTAATGCCAGCAAAGCAACACATAGTAAAATTCGAATAGTGTTTTTATTTTTTAAATAATAATTACAGATCGTATATTTGAATATTCAACTATTTGTGCACACCCTTAATTAAAGCTTATGATCTGCCTCAGAACTGTTGAAAAATAACTCACCTCAAGTACTGAATATGTAGGTGACTGACTGGAAAAGTCATTATTTTTCATTTCCTTCCTAAAGCACTGCAGCTCGTATTTCTATAAATGCCATAGGTTTGCTTTAAACATTGCTAGTAACCTTTTAAATTAATCAGAATAATTTTTTTTAACTACATTGTTTACAGCTCATTGGTGGATTTTGCTTTATGCAAGAGTGTTTGTGTAAGTATGCTTTCATTTGGCGTTTAGCTTTTGTACACTTATGTTTATTTTATACAGTGCAAGTAAATGCATTTTTAATGTGTTTAAATGCTATTTGATTGCATAAAATGATTTTAAATGAGAAGGCTCTGCATGTGGAGGCTTTTAAAATGAAGTTCTTGCTGCAGTTTAGAGCTTCTAAATAGTTTAGATGCTGGTTTTATGTGTTCTTGTTGTTTTGTTCTCTATTCTTGCATTTTGTCAAAGACGATCTGAATATTAGAACAGAAATATTGGTTAATTATTTGAGGTGCATGCTGTATATGTATATTGTGTGTTGATATGGCAGTTTTATGCTTATAATGGTAACTGCATCGTGAATGTTGTTTTTGTATTATTTTTAAAGAAATTAATAATTTCTGTTCATTTCTGTTCAGCAAGAACACATTCAATTGGTCAAAAGTGACAGGGATCTCTTGTAACATTGTAAATGTCATAAAACATTGTATTCATCAATGAATTATGAAAAAATGTATCACAGTTTCCACAAAAATATAAATCAGTATAACTGTAATAATAAATATTTATTGAGCACCAAATCAGAATGAAATGGTTATGTTAAATCATATTATTTCACAGTGTTACTGTTTTGACTGTATTTTGAGCCCTGGTGATCATAAGCAATTTCTTTAAATTATATTTAAAATCTTACCAACCCCAAACTTTTGAATGGTAATGTTCATTGTAGATGATTTATTTTCTGTGAGCCATGATTTATTTATTCCACAAGCAAAAAAGGCCAGTATCTGGGCTTATTGGGGTAGAACTTGTGTATTAGTCATTAATCACGTTTTTCAAAGTAATTTGTGTACAAATTTTAGTGAGGAGAAAATTATTGCGTACCCTTTCAAGGAATTTCTTATTTACTGGAGTCCTTATAATAACTGAGAGACTTCGTCTGAGATTCAAACTCATAACCGTCACTCGGGCGGCGGGAAGAAACACATACTTGTGAAATTCTAAAAGCGTGCGTTGCGTGCCCTTGTGTTGCACTCTCACTGTGCTAATTATTTTCCAGTCAGTCGAGTTCTACAAATACTTCTCTGCAATGATTGACCTTAGCAAAGCTACTCGGCTCGACCCTCAGAAGTTCAAGTCGGCGCCGTCCCCGTCTCGCGCACGGCATCACGTGACTTGTTTAGATACAGAGAAGGACATCTGGTAGAAAAGTTGAGGCTGGCTGAGAGGAAAGTGGATGAAGTTGTTGATAGTGTGAGGTTGTTTCATTACACAGCAGAGTGAAAAGTCAAGTCCTTGAATGGTATTTGTTGTCAAGATGTCTGGTAAATCAGTACTTCTGACATCAACAAAAGATGCAAAGAGCTTTCTCTCCTCTCTTTTAAAACTAAGCCTGTTCATTTTGTTGTCCTGATGATGCATGATTATATAGTCGCTGCAGTTTAGCTGTGTAAACTTATCTTAAAGGGGTCATATGATGCGATTTCAAGTTTTCCTTTCTCTTTGGAGTGTTACAAGCAGTTCGTGAATAGATAAGATCCCTAAAGTTGCAAAGACTAAAGTCTCAAACCCAAAGAGATATTCTTTATAAAAGTTAAGACTCGTCCACACCCTCCTAAAACGCCTCGTTTAAACACGCCCCCACGTCTACGTCACTGTGTGGGAAGATTTGCATAACACCGCCCAAACGTTCACTCAAAGAAAGAAGGTATAACTTTGATTCTCGCTGTAGTATTGTTGCTGCCGCCATGTCGTGAAGGAGA
>NW_015625585.1:256671-280725 GCF_001515625.1 Sinocyclocheilus rhinocerous
AGAGCACACCTCGCTTTTCAAACCGATGAGCTTTGTAAAAATTGGCGCATTTCAAAAAGGTGGGGCATAGAGGAGAAACAGTAATGTACATTATGTGGAAAATAATGTGTTTTTTCAACCTTAAACCGCATAAAGACATTTCATTACACCAAATACACAAAATAATGTTCTTTTTAGCAACATCATATGACCCCTTTAATGGTGCACCTAAATGTAAATACAAAACAACATTAGTTGAAATATTTTACAGAGTTTAGTTCATGTGCAAATTGGCAACATTGCAGGACAGTCATAATATTCACCTTTTGTCATTAATGCATTCATATGCACATAATGTACTGTATACATTAATATTAACTTTTTAAGTTGGATATTATGTTATTTTACAAATAACATCTCTGTGCTTTTTATTAACTACATACAGTAAGCTTATGAAATTTTGGTAAATGGCTTCTTCCCCTTAAATGTGGTTAGTTTGTCAAATATGGTTAGTAAAGCGCCTGACTTGAGCATCACGTGACTCGTTTAATGAGAGAAGGACATCTGGGAGAGGAAAAGCTGAGGCTGGCTGAGAGTAGATAAAAATGTTGATAATGAAAAAAGTATTTGAAAACAGGCTAAACAGACACATTCTTGAATGTGTATTTTGTCCTTGTCAGTTAAATTATTTCTGTTATCAATGAAAAACACTTTTTTTCAAGGTAATATTGCTCTGTGCTCAAAATGCGATGTGAATACAGCATGCTGAAAAGGACAATCCAATTATTGTTTAGTTAGCTCAAACCTCCAATAAATGGGTGTGTTTTTCTAAATGTTAAAAGGAATACTGGACTTCCTTATGTGGCACTCAAAAGGAGAAATTTTGAAGACCGTACTGGTTGCTGTAATGGAGACTGAAGCTTTCAAGATGCACCATAAACGTATCATATATATAGTAGTCCATATTGCTCATGTACTATATTCCAAGTAATCCAAGTGATATGATAGCTTTGTAAGAGGATTGGATAGAAATCACTGACAATCTTCCCATTCAGTGAGCTGTTAACTTCTGTGACTGGATCATTCAATCAGCAAACTCCAGAAGTGGATTAGTCTGGTTCATGAACACATAGTGTTAACCAGAATTAAAAGAACGATTTGTTTACTAGCTGGACATTGCTACCTCTTTCGTGAACTCATGAACAGTCTGTTTCCCACTATTGTAGAGCTTATTGCTTCAGAAGACATAAAATGCACCTTTTTCATATTTCCAAGGTACTCCGAAGCACAAGTCGTCATAGTTGGGTAAACTTCTATAGTTGTGAATGGAAACTACATCAAATATATATTTTTCTGTTTTTATTTGCCCCAATACGAAAAGAAAAAATTAATTGATTGATTGTTTGAGAGATTGATTACGTTTGTGATTACAAAGAGAGAAAGATGTCAAATTTGCTGCCGCTTCCTCAGCTGTTGCATTAAGGCCCCAATTATACTTTAGATGAATATGTATACAGTATATGTGGTGCCCATTTCCCTCTCAATAACAATAAAATGACAGCTGTGAGAAAACAGCAGTTAAAGGGATAGTTCACCCAAAAATGAAAATTGTCATTTACTTACCCTCAAGTTGTTCCAAACCTGTATGAGTTTGTTTCTTCTGTTGAACACTAACGATTATATTTTGAAGAATGTTGGTGACTAAAAGGTTGATGGTAGCCATTGACTTCCATAGTATGGGAAAAAATACTATGGAAGCCAATGGCTACCGTCAACTATTTGGTTACCAACAATTAGGGCTGAGCAATTTTGCGACTATTATTAACTATAAATGTTCTGTAAAAACAACAGCAGCTTTCAGCCTGTCACCATGATACAAACATGAAATATCAGACATACAGTAGTAGTTCTTTACAGGTTTTTTATTCGATTGCGCTTCTTTTCCATTGTTTTTTCTGTGTAAACATGGATGTGTTTGACTGTTGCGCTCGCATCTCTTGCAGTGTCTCATGCATGAAACGCTATTCTAAAAACACTGCGCTCAAGTTAAAAGAAGTTCACTCCCATCTTCTTGCATGTTTTACCTATTCCACTGCCCGCATCGCATCTTTGTCAACACAAAAGCGCATTCTGTGTGAATGGCGCTTAGCGCTATATTAATGGTCCTTCACAGAGCGCGTCACACGTGAGCGGTTAATCACGTGCGCCGACATGCGGTTGGATCGTTCGTTTCTCTTTACTGTTATCACCGGCATATTGTCAAATTGTCTAATTCTAACATTTGGTAATATTTCTATTCAAAATCGCGATTCCTCGATTTCTAAAAAATTTAATCGTGGCAAAACAATAAATTCGAATTAATCGATCAAATCTGGAAAATCGCCCAGCCCTACCAACAATCTGCAAAATACTTTATTTTGTGTAAAAAGAAGTAAACGATGACAGAATTTTCATTTTTGGGTGAACTGTCCCTTTAAGAGAGCATATGATCATAGTGATGTTAATGTTTGCATGAGCTCTGCAGTTCGGCACTCCAGTAAAGTCATGTCATGTTTTTTTATATAGCATTTTATGCAATAGATTGCTTTAAAGTAAACAGCGTTACGGTATTAAATATGAAAAAAAAAAAAAAACAGTGTCAGTGTTGCTTTCAACTAGAATTACACTTAATAGATCAGCTCTCCGCTGTTTGGTTTTACTTTAGCACACTTAACTATTATATAATCACCAAGGACCAATGGTAGTTCGAAGGTGTTTGTGCCCGATGAAGACCTGATGGTTGAAATGTTGTACATGTTTTAATAAAGTTTTTTGGAAATATGAAAAAAAAAAAAAACAGTGTCAGTGTTGCTTTTAATTAGAATTACACTTAATAGATCAGCTCTCCGGTGTTTGGTTTTACTTTAGCACACTTAACTATTATATAGCACATGTAACTATTATGTAATCACCAAGGACCAATGGTAGTTCGAAGGTGTGCCTGATGAAGACCTGATGGTTGAAATGTTGTACATGTTTTAATAAAGTTTTTTGGAGCAGTCACATCAGTATACGGACATTTCGTGTTTTTTATTATATATTTTTTTGCTTGTATTTGCTCCATTTATGTCCTGCACCTGAGCCCTTATTGGGTTTATAGGATGTGCACACCTTTTTTGTATTTTAGTTCGTAGGTGTTTACCAGCCAGAACAAACTTTTCTGGAAAGTTTCTGGAAGCTGTTTCAAACTCTCAAAATTAACTCATAACAAATTTTGTTTCTACCCAAAATGAACTCCAATTGAACATTGCCTCATTTCATTTGAAATGACGTCACACCAATATAGTGTTATAAAAACTAAAATATAAATAATAAATAAAAAACCTTGCTAGATTTATGATATTAATAACTGTGGAAATGCATCATCACAGTCTGTAAAATGGGTCCATGCAATAGTCATATGGACCACTTTAATGATCCTTTTATGGTGCTCTTTGAAGTTAGAAAGCTTCAGTCCTCATTGGTTTCTTTTTTTTTTTAAATGTAATTATAATTTGATATTGTTCAAAACCCCATGGAGCAAAGAAAAGTTGTACGTAATGGCTTGTAAATAGTGACATAAAGACAGAATTTTAATTACTAGTGGAACTAAACCTTTACACCTAAATGTATATCTAACATTAAATATTTATGCTAGTTAGTGTGCAAATAGGTGGCGCCCCAAGGAAGAGTCATCCCTGCGGTGCATATATATGAATATATTAATGACTCTGAGGTTAATATCACACATTATTCAACATAAGGACCTATGAGCTTTGCATTGAGTACATAAAGCAAGCTTATGCGATTTTTCCAAATTGCTTGTGCCCCTGAAATGTGTTTGTGTTTTATCTAAGAGCCTATTTAAGGGCCTGCTTTGATTCATTTGTCATCCTTAAGTAAAGCGTATCAGCGGCATGCAGACACCCGACTGTTTCAGAGGTATTAAAACCAGTGCAAATAGTAGATCAGTACAGGAATATGAACAGAAACACTTGAACACAAAGGGAGGCTGTAGAGCATGCTGGGTATGCATACAAATGAGACCGAGAGTTGATCCATGTTCGGTCTTCACTGTATTGTTCTCATTTTCTTTTCTTTTTTCTGAAATCCGTGGCATTCTTTCATTGACCCCATGAAAAACGAATGACTAAAACATTGTACAACTACATTCTACCCTATGACTCATTTGTTGATGTGTACGGAGGAAGAGGGAGAGAGCAAAATAGAGTTATGAGCCTAAGATAGAAGGAAACAAAAGAGGAGCGAAGCCGAGCGAGAGAGGGAGGTAAAGAGAGTGAGGTGAGTGAATAAATACTTTGTGTTTCTGTTTCTTATTCCGCCAAGCTGGTCTTGACAGGCCATTGTGTACCTTCAGGGGGAATTCTGCTACATCGAGTCACACGCAGTTCCTCGTATAATGAAGACACACACTTCCTGACATTAGAGCCCTGGATACGGAGTCGGACATGAACTGAGCACACAGTGATATGTGCACGCGTTTGCATATCTCTATCCTTATGTGACTGGCATGTTAATTGGAGCTTAAAAGTAAACACCCACAATGGATGCATTAGTCAAATACAAATAACGAGCAATACTTGTTGACAGAGAGTACTATTTAGAAGGTTTAGATGGAAATGAATATAAGAATAGTAGTAAATAAATCTTCTGTTTTTCCTTGTTGTCTTTGTGTAAAGTTTGTTTCTGGTCTACCATGCGTTCTTGCATTATTATGACAGATATATAAACATCATTAGAATGCTTAATTGAGTGTATATAGACGTAGCTGTGCTGTTAAACCACATGTAGTGTTATTCAGGTAAATGAGCTAGCTATAAACATAAAGAAAAAAAGATTTTCTTCACTGTTGCTCTGCGTTGACAGTACTTGACCTGAAAGAAAAAACCGACCATAGAAGACGACGCAGCCTCGTTTTCATTACTGCCAAAAATTAAACACTTGACTAAGGGTATGTTTGCATGACAATGATGTACTAAAAACATCGTTTTTCCTTTTGCAGTTTGGAAAAGTTTCACTGTTCACATGGATCCACAAAAACGGCTAAAACGCTGTATTATGCATGACAGGCCACTAGTTGGCGATGTTACTTTGTAAAGAAATTCCTATAGACTTAACGTGTAATGCGCATGTTTTCAAAAACTTGCACTTTGAAACCCGTTTTCAAAAGTTTGCTTTTTCAGGTCCCCAAAAAGCTGTTGCATTGTAAATGAACAGCCAAAATGCATAAAGTTTTCCATTTTTAGTGTTGAATAAATGCCCACTAAGATCTAAAGCACCTCTTGTGGCGTACTTAAGTTGCAATATGAATTGCATTTTGACACAATCATGCATGAAATCAAGCTTGTGTCATAGAGCCTCAGGGAGTTTTAATACAGACACATTACAGTACAGTATGAGTATTTGGCATCCTCTACAGTGTGTCGTATACTTTTCAGTCGGTGTTAGCTAACAGATCTGATTTATAGGAGGTTTGCGATCCTGAGGTCAGATCGATTTAATGCCTTTGTGGAACATAAACCGAGTTGGTTCTTTTCAATGCGGTGAAGGGGTGTAGAGTGAGTGGACATTGCATTTGCATTCGAGGGTATGCGTTTCTATAACAGAATCAAGCTGTATTTGATAGATTTAATCCTCTCCGAGGTGCATGTAATTTGAGGTCTGTGTTTGGAGCGTTTGAGCAGGCTGATGTATCTGTAGCTTGTCGAAAGCAGCTGTTTTGTGAATGTGTGTGTGTGTCTGTGAGCACTGAGCCATTCTTTATTCCATCAGTATATATGGAGCAGCTCTCATGCTGCTCGCTGGCCTTTGACTCCTGGAGCTCTGAGCTGGAGGTCTCTCGCTTCTGTCTCCGCAGGAGCTTGCTGGAGTCCGCCGAGTAGTTGAGCCAAAACACGGGTTGTTTATTTTACCCTGCCTTTGTATACGGAAAAGAGAAAGCCAGTGAGTTTTGCAAAACTCGAACTTTGCGATCTTCCATAAGTGAATGCTGTGCCGAGTGCCGACACAAAGATCACCGTCTGGGATCACAGCCACCGGGTCAACATTTTCAAAAGCGGAAGTATTATTATTTTTTTGAAAGCATCGTGATATGCACCACAATGCAGTGTGAGTTTATCATGATTAATAATAATGTGCAATTATTTTCTTTTATAGGCTTTAACCTCCTGTTATAATATAGTGATCACTTGACTGTTTTGTTCAAGGACGTGATACCGTTTTAAAAGCAGCATAAACATTATTTTGATGATTTTAATAATTTATGCACTTAATTACGCAAGTCAAGTGTGTAATGTAATTTTCAGTTTGCAGAATCCATCTGTTATTTGTTGAGAGATGAGTTAGGCGGTGATGCTGAGAAAGTTAAGACTAATTATATCACACACGTCCAGCAAAAAAACTATTAAAATTCTTTTCATACTAATATGAGGCCTTGAACACTTAATAGAGAACTAAATGACTCTTTTATTTTATTCCATCAGTATATATGGAGCAGCTCTCATGCTGCTCGCTGGCCTTTGACTCCTGGAGCTCTGAGCTGGAGGTCTCTCGCTTCTGTCTCCGCAGGAGCTTGCTGGAGTCCGCCGAGTAGTTGAACCAAAACACGGGTTGTTTATTTTACCCTGCCTTTGTATACGGAAAAGAGAAAGTCAGTGAGTTTTGCAAAACTCGAACTTTGCGATCTTCCATAAGTGAATGCTGTGCCAAGTGCCGACACAAAGATCACCGTCTGGGATCACAGCCACCGGGTCAACATTTTCAAAAGCGGAAGTATTATTATTTTTTTGAAAGCATCGTGATATGCACCACAATGCAGTGTGAGTTTATCATGATTAATAATAATGTGCAATTATTTTCTTTTATAGGCTTTAACCTCCTGTTATAATATAGTGATCACTTGACTGTTTTGTTCAAGGACGTGATACCGTTTTAAAAGCAGCATAAACATTATTTTGATGATTTTAATCATTTATGCACTTAATTACGCAAGTCAAGTGTGTAATGTAATTTTCAGTTTGCAGAATCCATCTGTTATTTGTTGAGAGATGAGTTAGGCGGTGATGCTGAGAAAGTTAAGACTAATTATATCACACACGTCCAGCAAAAAAACTATTAAAATTCTTTTCATACTAATATGAGGCCTTGAACACTTAATAGAGAACTAAATGACTCTTTTATTCCCCCCCCCCAAAAAAAGAAGAAAGATAGTCATAGGTATACTTTCTGACTTACATCAGGCTTTACAGGGTTAACACATGTTCCTGGTCTTATGATGATCAATTCATTAGCACATATTATTCCAAATAAAAAATCCAATCAGTTATTGACAGATAAAATCAACCTTGTTTCTTTGAATGTCCTGTTTCATGTGTTGCATTGTGGGAGTAAAAAGCTGTGAATGTTTCAGATTGACTTTAGTAATGCTTCTCATCCAGATGCATTTGTTCTGCATTTGCTCTGATCCATATCCGTGATCATGTATATTGATGCTGTGATGATGAGATAGCTCAAAGTTGTTGTTTTTTTCTTTAATTATGGGCAATCAAAGCAGGATAAGTCTCATGCTGAGACAGTCTGCACATTCAGTCGATAGATATGAAGCCACTGCGCTCTAATCAGTCTGAGACTGCTCTCTTTCCCGGAGGAAGTTCAGGTCCAGGAATATAACGCGAGTCACTTTGGTGTGTTTCTTATTAGCCTGATGTCTGGATTTCATTTGAGAAATTTTGATGGAGGCTGTGATACCGGGCCGTTCTAATGTTTCCCTCTGTCCTCTTTTGCAGCGGTCTGGAGTCAGCGTGTTCGAGTGGAACCCGAGGTCACTGCGTCTCCAAATGGATCTGTCAATCTGCGCTGTGAGTTCGCCAACAGCGGAAGCACCAAACTCACACAGGTGAGACGAGATTTTCTTGATTAGTTCCAAGTCTCAAACATTCCAAGTGGATGCTGCACACTGGTGGTGGTTGAGGAGAGACCCCCCATATGATTGTAAAGCGCTTTGGGTGTACAACAATACACAATAAAGCGCTATATAAATGCATCATTCATTCATTCATTCATTCCTCCAAGAAGACCAAGAAGAGCCTCCTGCAGGCAGCACAATCATGGGAGATGAGGGTGGGCCTGGGTAGGAAACTACAATTTCCCCAGGTAGTCCAGACATCCCTGAGACCTGATGTGGTCATATGGTCTGAGGAGGTGAAGAGGATTATCCTGATTGAACTAACGGTACCTTGGGAAGACGGTTGTGAAGAGGCCTCGGAGAGGAAGGCTACCAAGTACCAGGACCTAGTCCAACAATGCAGGGACAAAGGGTGGCAGACTTGGCTATTTCCAGTTGAGGTTGGCTGCAGGGGATTCCCGGCGCAGTCGGTGTGGAAGATGTTAACAGCCCTGGGAATAGCAGGAAGGGATAGGAAGATAGCTGCTCGCAGGTTGGGGAGGCAGCGGAAAGGGCCTCTTGTTGGCTCTGGAGTAAGCGGGAGGAGTTGAGCTGGAAGCCAGGAGGAGATGGGCAGTGACTGGCCATCACTGCCGACCCGCCAACTGGAGGACGTTGTGGTTTAGGCTCGAAACGTCCGATGAAAAGTTGGACACCACCTGACGACATCTTCCCCTGGCGGAAAGCTACAGTCACAAGACAGTGACTGATGGTGTAAGCATACATATGTATCTAATAGCATGCAGTGAGCCCCCTCACACACACTCAGGATTTTAGAAACTCAGTGGGAGCACACTGAGCTCAAGGGAGGCAAAAAAGTTGTAGGTACAAACCAATAAACATTCATGAACAATCACCATTTTGCCCCCAGGCGGTGCACTTTACCTGTGGTTGGTCTAGGGGATTGATTGATTGATTGATTGATTGACTGATTGATTTTAAGTGGCTTTAGATAAAATGCTATTCAGTTAAATGGCAAAGTAATGAAATGTAACTTAGTGTTGAAGCAAATGTTAAAGAATGCAGAAAGTCCTTTTCAATTATTTATAAACGCTCTTAAGTGATTTGCTGCTAATAACAAATTATACCTGATCCATGCTACTTTGAGTGAAATGTCTGGTTAAGTAGTTCTAATTATTAGGATAAAATATTTATGTGTTACTAGAGCTTAATGCATTTTTTAGCCATGATAATTTATCCAGGAATTTGTCATTTCTTTCTTTAATGGGGTAGATCACCCCAAAATCAGTTTCTCACCTTCATGTTGTTCCAAAGCTGCATGCATTTCTTTCTTCTGCAGAACACAAAATAATATATTTATAAGAATGTTACTAATAAAACAATTTGGCCATTTTTCAAAATATATTTTATCCTTTTAAAGGACTTTAAAGGACTAATTAATTATGCTAATTTTGCTGATTTGTTACACAGAAAGAATGCACTTGTCAACACTTGTAAAATGTCTCTCTTTCTACAAATGTATTTCCTATATGTGGTTAGATTACACTAATAATGCAGTTTGCAGAATCCATCTGTTATTTGTTGAGAGATGAGTTAGGCGGTGATGCTGAGAAAGTTAAGACTAATTATATCACACACGTCCAGCAAAAAAACTATTAAAATTCTTTTCATACTAATATGAGGCCTTGAACACTTAATAGAGAACTAAATGACTCTTTTATTCCCCCCCCCCAAAAAAAGAAGAAAGATAGTCATAGGTATACTTTCTGACTTACATCAGGCTTTACAGGGTTAACACATGTTCCTGGTCTTATGATGATCAATTCATTAGCACATATTATTCCAAATAAAAAATCCAATCAGTTATTGACAGATAAAATCAACCTTGTTTCTTTGAATGTCCTGTTTCATGTGTTGCATTGTGGGAGTAAAAAGCTGTGAATGTTTCAGATTGACTTTAGTAATGCTTCTCATCCAGATGCATTTGTTCTGCATTTGCTCTGATCCATATCCGTGATCATGTATATTGATGCTGTGATGATGAGATAGCTCAAAGTTGTTGTTTTTTTCTTTAATTATGGGCAATCAAAGCAGGATAAGTCTCATGCTGAGACAGTCTGCACATTCAGTCGATAGATATGAAGCCACTGCGCTCTAATCAGTCTGAGACTGCTCTCTTTCCCGGAGGAAGTTCAGGTCCAGGAATATAACGCGAGTCACTTTGGTGTGTTTCTTATTAGCCTGATGTCTGGAATTCATTTACGAAATTTTGATGTAGGCTATGATACTGGGCCATTCTAATGTTTCCCTCTTTCCTCTTTTGCAGCGGTCTGGAGTCAGCGTGTTCGAGTGGAACCTGAGGTCACTGCGTATCCAAATGGATCTGTCAATCTGCGCTGCGAGTTCACCAACAGCGGAAGCACCAAACTCACACAGGTGAGAGAAGATTTTCTTGATTAGTTCCAAGTTTCAAAAATGACTTTTTTTTTTTTTTTTTGGTATATGAATACATTTTTGGTACATGAAATGGGCCTATTTAAAAGATTTGGGTTGTAAGAATGTTAAATGCTCATCAAGGCTGCAGTTATTTGATCAAAAATTACAGTAGGAAATATTATAATTTAAAATAACTGTATTCTGTTTGAATCTATTTTAAAATATAATTTATTCCTGCTCAAAGCTGAATTTTCAGCATCATTACTCCAGTCTTCAGTGTCACATGATTCTTCAAAAATCATTCTAATATACGGATTAGCTGCTCAAGAATCATTTCTTATTAATATATTTTTTTAATTTACACAATTTATTAGGCTTTTAATTTTAAATGTATACAGTTTCGCTGGAAAAAAAATGATGGCATATTCTGTAGCACAAAAAAATTAGTGAATTTGATTAATCTTTTCTATTCATTCTAAACTGATGCTTTCAAGGTTATCAGAAGTTTTGAATGATCACAGTTTTCAATAAAATCTGTCTGCCTGCTTGATAAAGATACTTGGGTGACATTTAAATATGCACAACTACACTATTCGATACTTACATGAAAACAAAATATTGGCATGTCATAAAACACCTGTAGGTGTTGAACAAATGTAAGCTATAGTGGCAGATCAGCACAGGTCCAGTAGTCGTCCAGTGTTTCCTCCATCCGTATGGTTTAGTCCAGTGTTAAAACAGCAAGCAGGTGGCTAGCAGGATGCTGCATGTAAAAGCAATGGTGTGAGGATTGATTCTCTCTTTCTTTCTGGTTCGCAGGTTTCGTGGATGTTTGAGCGCGTGGAGGGTGATAGGCACAACATTGCTGTGTTCCATCCCCAATATGGAGCCAGTTTCCCTAATAAAGACTTTGATGGCCGAGTATCGTTCACACAGGGCTCCCTGGAGAACCCCTCCATTAGGATCGACAAACTGAGGATGGCTGATGCTGGCAGGTACATCTGCGAGTACGCCACTTACCCCAGCGGAAACGAGCAGGGAACGACCACTCTTATCATGCTGGGTAAGTAATTTTATTATTTTTTTTTTTTTTAGTTATTTCATGAAATAATATACATTTTAGTGTATTAAGACAAAAAAAAAAGAAAATCAAATTTTAATTTCATTTCAGCACTTGTCTCCTTTGCTTTCATTAAATGTTAGATGGATAAATAAAATAAATAAATAAATATCTTTGTATCTGTAAAATGCCACATAGTGACTATTTAATTATATTTCAGTTGTTTTCATGAAAGTTTTATTAATAAATTAATTTTAGTGAAATAAGGAAAAATTGCCTAAAATAAAATTACAATTAATTTAATGTCTCCAGTTTTGTTTCCGTTGTTTTTATGAAATTTTATGTTAATTTTAGACAAAGTGGTGTTAATCAGGTTTTAATTATTTCAGCAGTGGCCTCCTTTGCTTTCATTAAATGTTAGATCAATTTCGTTTCAGTTGTTTTCATTATATTTTAATTTGAGTGAATTAAGACAAAATTGTGTAAAGCAAGTTTTCATTAAATGGGACATAAATTAAACAAATAAATGCCTGTCATAAACAATGACATATTCTTAAACTTCTCTTTAATATTTGGTCTCACTGTTGACCATCAGGTCTGTAGTTGTCAGTATCATGCATTGAAAAGCCCCTATTGGACATTATTACACGGCTCTCTGATATACTTGTTTCTACTCAGTTCTGTGATTCAAATATTTTTGTATAATGACCTCTATAATTGACCGTCCCAGATTGTCCCAGGCATCTGGTTTCCAACATAAGTGTGCTAGTTTCATGCCTCTTGTATCTCACTGTGCTCTTTCTTCTCCAGTAATCAATCAATATTTCATGTCTGTTAATTTTTTTATTTAGGAAGTAGCTATGTCATAAGCTCATAATGTCATATATGCTTTTTGTTTTTTTTTGCCCAATAATGACCGGCTGATTCTACATTATCCCATTAATAGAAGACAATAACAGGTCTGAGTACTGAAGTAGCTTTGCTGCATGTCTTTTAGCTCAAGCTCCACTTGACTGATTAAAAAAAGGCTGTTGAAAAGCAAAATGATGTTGTAAACTCTTGAATCTTTATTCCTCCATCAGCCAAACCCAGAAACTCAGCTACCGCCATCCCGGTGCGAGCCAGCTCTTCTGAGGTGGTCGTGGCAAGTTGCGAAGCAGCCCAAGGAAAACCAGAGGCAACAATCTCCTGGATCACAACCATTGCCGGCCGCTATAACCACACTTCAGTGCCTGAGAGGGACGGGACGGTGACCGTGAAGAGCGAGTATCGGATGATCCCGACGCCTGCTGAAAACGGAAAAGAAATCACCTGCTTGGTGAATCAGAGGACGCAGATCGAACCCAAAGCCTTCGCGCTGAAGCTGGTGGTGGAGTGTAAGATTCACACACACACACACACACACACACACACACACACACACTCTCACACTCACACACTGCGAGGAGTAGTTATTAAATCCATATGACTTGCTTCTGTGGAACACAAAGACTGACTTTCTGAAGGAAACCCTGATTGGCCTTTTCAGTATATTGAAAGTAAGGGCTTTGAGGACTGTCAAGCTCTAAAATAACAAAATAAAGATAAGTAGCAATGAATAATACATTTTTTTTTCATTGAATCTGATCCCGTTCACTAATCTTCTAAGTTCACTTAAAAAACTTTGCAAGCTAGTAGATTGTAGAGACCATTGGTGCCAGTCAGTGTAATTTGAATATCATTGAGATACTGTTAGTTTTTATTAATTGTACATTTTTAATTTTTATATTTCTGTTTTCATTTTAAATTGAAAGTTTAAAGTGAAAAATTTCATTTAAATGTTTTTGCCATTTATTAGTTTTTTTTTTAATGTCTGTCATTTTTATGAATTTGCATTTTTAATTTTAGTTATTGTAGTGTCAAGTTAAACTAATGTTAATAATATAAATTTAATGCAAATAAAATCAGTTAGTTTTTCTTTTTTTTTAAGTTTTATTTTATTTCAGTTCATGTTTACTGTTACAGTTATGATTGTTTTTATTAATAACTGTTACAGTTTTTTTATTGGGGAAATATAATGGTTAAAGTTTTTATGTTTTATTTTTATATTCTGTTTTCAAAGTTAATTTTTTTTGTCATTTTTATTAGTTTTTTAATATGCCTATAGTTTTTATTAATTTTTATTTTAGTTGTAGTTATTGCAGTATGTCAAGTTAAACGGATGTTAGTAATATAAATTTGAAGTAAAGAAAATAAAGTTTTTCTTTTTTTAATGTTTTATTCTATTTTATTTCAGTTAACATTTATTTTATTTCAAGTAAAAAATATTTAGTTTTAGTTATAACTATAATAAACCTGCTGCCAGTAGTTTTTACCATCTACTTAGGCTTGCAGTGCTTTTGGGGGAGCACAACCCTGGTCTGAATGATTCATTTGTGATTCGTTTTTCACTCGATCCTGTCCTACTAGGTAGTAGTTCACTGGAGGGGAAGATTATCAATCAATAATTGACTTAAATTTTGCTCCATCACTCACAAAGCTACCGTATGTTAATGCTACCTTCCCAAGACTTTTTGGGTGCTTTTGTATCCTGTTTGAAGCTTGAAAGTGACGTGATATGTAGCCAAGTATTGTGTCCCATACTCAGAATTTGTGCTCTGCATTTAACCCATCCAAGTGCACACACCCACACACACCCGGAGCAGATGGGGGTTCGGTGCCTTGCTCAAGGGTCTCACCTCAGTCGTGGTATTGAGGGTGGAAGAGAGCGCTGGTTATTCACTCCCCCCACCTACAACCCCTGCCGGTACCAAGACTCGACCCCATGACCTTTGGATTACAAGTCTGACTCTCTAACCATTAGGCCACGACTGCCCCATTGAAAGCCTCTTGAAAGCTTCAGTTCCCATTCATTGTTATAGAAAAGAGAAGCCGACCAGCAGATTATTCAAAACTTCTCTTTTAGTGTTTCACAGAAGAACGAACGTCATATGGTTTTGGAACGACACAAAACTGAGTAAACGAGGATAGAATTTTCATTTCTGGCCAAACTAATCCTTTAAAGAAGTGTGTTTGTTCTCAGTGACACATGTGAACTCATAATCCCTCCCGTATCATTCGCTCATAACACCTTTTCTCCCTCACCCACCCCCCGTTTCATCGAAAAATGCATTTAAGCATCTTCGCCTCTGCCTCACATGTCAGCCTCAACACATTGTTCACATTTTTTTTTTCATAAAAGCTATTTACAGAGTGTTTGAGGTGTCTGTGTTTGCATAGCTGAGCTGGAATGTTTGAGGATGTCAGAGATTTGCAGCTTCACCGTTTCCTTTTATAAACGCCCCTGATGGAACATCCTCACCTCTTGCACTTTCATTCTCTTGCATTTCTCCAGCGTGCCAAAGCGCTTTGAGAGTCTATAGGGCAGTGCCACCTTCAGCAAACCTGTATCTTCTCTTCCCACCCCTGAACGCAGATAACCAGCCTTTGAACTGTGCTTTCAATGCAGGATTTACAGATGGATGTCTCTCTCTCTCTCAATCTCACATGCTCTCTAGATCCACCCATTGTGACAATAGAAGGATATGACAATAACTGGTATATGGGTCGGACTGATGCCGTTTTGACCTGCCAAGCTGATGCCAATCCAGCACCTACTGATGTTAGCTGGACAGTGTGAGTTCCTCTATAAAAAAACTTCAAGCATAAGTTAAAAATTCTGTCATCATTTATGCATGTCATTTCAAATCCATATGATTTAATTTGGTCAAACTACAACAGAGATGCAGAATGTGCACATTTAAATGAGATGCCTCTAGATTTGACGTCAGTTCATGTTTATCCCTTGACTGATGGCGTCGGTTTTGAATCTGAGCACAAATGCTGTTCAAGAGCTACGATGCAGGGAAATACATATAAATACATATAACATACAAATAATAGCTTAAATTATCGTCTGTTCCTCATACAATGCTACAAGCAAATCAATTTTCAATTGTGCACTGCCATTCAAAAGTTTATTTTTGAAAGTCTCTCCCAGGCTTCATTTATTTAATTAAAAATAAAAGTAAAAACAGTAATATTGTGAAATAATATTAAAATTTAAAATAGCTGTCTTCTATTGTAATATGTTGTAAAATGTAATTTATTCCTTTGATACAAAGCTGAATTTTCAGCATCATTACTCCAGTCTTCAGTGTCACATGATGCTTCAGAAATCATTCTAATATGCTGATTTGCTGCAAAAAAACTAGGGCGGTCAACGTTAACGCGTTAACGCATGCGATTAATTTTACAATCCTTAACGCGTTAAAATAATTTAACGCAAAATTACTGAAGCACAATTTCTATTCTAACCCTTTAACCCAATTTTGCTTCTCTGCTTGCGATCAGATACTATGTTTTCTCGACTGGATAACCAGTCTCGCTAGTAAAGTTTTGATGGATGAAGACTGCAATCAAGGTAAAGACGATTGCGGTGGCGTACAGGAGTCGTACAGTATAGTAAGCACGTGTGAGTCCATTATAATAATGCGTGTATGAGTGCTCTTGACGCTTGACGCTTGCACAGGCACAGACATTTCCGTACATTCACGTCGTTTCCACACACATTCATGATAATGTTTTGATTTGTCATGTGCAGAATAACTAAAAACATAACTGTGTTTAGTTATTCTGAATGGATCCGTAGATATATGCAGTCAGCCGTTGGTTGGTGGTCCATGTGGTCCTGTTCGGTATCGCAACTTGACTTCTCTAAAATGTAAAAAAGCTATTTGCTGTTGCACTGTACACATACTATACAATTGAGATTATTATTTTTTCTTTCATATGTGCTTGTGTCATTTGGTTCTTTGGTGTCCTTTTGGAGTCCTTTTTTGAAAAGACATCTAAATTTATCTTGAAAAAAGCTTGCAGAAAATACAGATTTTTGAGAATCACCCTTCAATCTTTTGGTTTACTTTGCTGAATATAGCAAATGATGACAAAATAAACAATTGAAACAAGATAAATGGTCTGTGCTTAATTTCATGAAGTGTGCGATTAATCGCGATTAATCAGAGAAAAAGGGTGTGATTAATTAGATAAAAAATTGTAATCTATTGACAGCCCTAAAAAAAAATTCTTATTATTATCAATGGTAAAAACTGTTATGCTGCTTAATATTTTTGTGGAAACTGTGATACTTTAATGAATAGAAAGCTCAAAAGAACAATATTTATTTGGAATTGAAATCTTTTGTAACATTAAAAGTGTCTTTATTGTCACTTTTGATCAATTTAATGTATTCATGCTAAATAAAAGTATGAATTTTTTCTTTTTTTAATCTTACTGAATTGTAGTGTATATATAAAATAAATAGATGCTTGTACATTCTGCTAAATATCTCCTCCTACAGAAGAAAAAAAAAAACATTTAGTTTGCAACAACACGCGCGTGAGTAAATGATGACGGAATTTACTCAAAACGGGAAGGAAAAAACAGAAAAATGTTTCATCCTGTTTTCATTAGCATTACTAGTAATTTAGTCTGAAGAGAATCCATATTTCATATTTATATTTATGTGCTGTTGTTCCATCTCCAATATGACTGAAACAAAGTCAGATATGGCAGTTTCGCTGCTAACAACAGCCACAGGCTAATTTGCTGTGAATTGAGGAAGCATCTCTGCCTGCGGTATAAAGCAACAGCAGCCTATTAACGCTTCACTGGTTCAACTTCATTTTCTCACCAAAACAAAGAACGTGAATCGATACAGATCGAGAAACAACATTTATTAGCAAGACTTATTGGGGTGAAAGACGTAGATGTAGCAGTTTGATTGCAGGGTTTGAAGTTAATTGACAAATATGCAACACTTACGGATTTATCTGGCACTTTTTCAAAAGCAGTAGGCCTAATTATAATGGTGTGCATTAAAGTGTCATAAAACAACAGCACACAAAAGCAAAAACACACAAGCAGTCATTATTTTCCACCACAAGCTAATGTCTCAAAACATGTTTAACAATATATTTAGAGATATATGGGTGCATTTTCAGATATTTTATATTAATATTTCATTAGTAATTCTATAAATAAATATATTGATAATATAATATTGAACTTCTAGATTGCATTAGTGATTCATTTGCATTTAATGCCTTTTTTCTGCAGCAAAGATCTTACAACTGTGTTCTATATCAACTGTTTTTTATTTTGTCAAATTAAGTACATAAAATACATGAACTTCACACTAGTTTTACCTCGATCTGTGTCTCCATTTTCATCTGTTGATCGGGGTTTTTACCAAAACAAGCTGAAAGCAATCAGAAAATTCAAATAAAAATATGATATGAAAAATATGAAATAAAATAAAATGTACTTGGAAATGGTCTTATATGTGATCTAAATAAATAAATAAGATTAATCCCTGATCTAAGCCTTGCATGTAACCATCATATGGAAAGCATTTAATAATACTAAAGATGGTTTGACGAATATTAAAACTTGACTTTGATTTGATGCAAAACCTCAAGAGTCAGTCGTAAAACTGGACAACAGTTAAGACAGCATGGTTTCAAAGACTAGCTACAAATGCTCTTTTCTGTGTCCATGGTTCCTCAGTGCGTCGGGTCAGTTCCCGCCTTCGGTTCGAGTGGATCAGAACCGGCTGCTGGTGAGGAAGGTGGACGAAACGGTGAACACCACTTTCGTGTGCGAGGTGAAGAACAGTCTGGGTTCTGGCAAGAAAGAGCTGGTCGCCATGGTCATCGGTGAGTAGAGCAATGCAGGAATGACACATGCACTACTGATGCAAACAGTCAATACACTTTTCAGCTCAAGTACAGCGTCCTAACCGGGCCGGCTTAAGTGGGCTAAAATGCCTGGTTAGGACACGGCGTTGCACGCCACCTTCGCACTTAGAAAGACACACACACACACACACACACACACACACACACACACACACACACACACACACACACACACACACACACACACACACACACACACACACACACACACACACACACACACACACACACACACACACACACACACAACATGGGAAAAGGGTTTCTCCTTCCTACTACAGATTCATGTACACTTCTCTAATGTGGGTGGGCTTCAGAAGCCAGACTCTTACTTGGTGGTTGGGTTTCTAGTTGGCCTGCCTAACCCAATTTTATGGGATTTTCTCCAGAAGTCTTTGTTCTATGTGAAGTCACTTGGTGTGAGCCAGTTTGCCGGGTTGCTTTTGATTTCTTCTTTTCATTTGTTGTTTTATTTTTCCTCTTCACCATACCTAACAGCACAGTTCTGTTGTGTCTTTAACCTCTCTTAACAGAAAAAGAAAATGGATCGCAATTGTTCCTTTCCTCTCTGTTCCTTTGCATGGGTTTCTTTCTTTTCCTACAGCTTCGTTTTTTGGACAAGTTATTTAAGTCGGAGAGTTTTTATGGTTTTAGAGGGGTTTTGGGAACATTTCAGCTAGACTGACCAGCTAAATGCAAGATTAGCATTAGCAAGATTGGCTGGTTTAAACCAGTCTAGATGGTCGACCAGAATGGTCAGTCTAGCTGATCTCTCGCCCTGTAAAGTGTCCCCTCTAAAACCATCAGAACCGATCAACCTAACCAGTCTGCACAAACCAGCTTATACCAGCCTAATGTCTCCCAGTTTGGTCAAGTTGGTTAAGTTGGACAGTTTTTATGGTTTTCCCTCCAGTTGGTCAGGGTGGGAGACTAATTAAACCTTAGCTGGCTGAAACTGGTCTAGCCAATCTCCTATCCTGACTGAAAAGTGTCTAAAACCATCAGAACGGTCCAGTCAAACCGGCTTGTCCAGCCCGGGAGACTAGCTCGAACAAGCTAAAACCAGCAAACTTCCTAAGGCTGGTTTAAACTCGGTTTTTTTTTTTGGGACAGGGAGCACAATTCAGTGTGAAAAACTTTTATTCACTACCCACTTGCAATTTTTAGTTTACCCATCCGCTATTTGTGCTGGTATTGTGCTGTGCCATGTGTATTTCAATTATATCATTAAGTCAGGTGTAAACAGGGCCTAATACGAATACAGACACGAGTGGCACACCATGACAAAGCTCAGCGGATTGCAGGCGAGACTTGTGCTGATGCAAAAGGAATTTAAAAACCCCAACTCCCAAAACTGAACACGTGAATGAGGCTAGATTGCACTGGTTCCCAGTGGGTCCACCGGCCTAGCTGGAGAGAAATTGAATGTGTGTGTGTATGTTTGTGTAAAAAAAGAAAAAAAAAGTGAGAAAGGAAAGTAGGAAGGAGGGCTGTTTTTAAGAGGAACATCCCCCAGACAGAATGCTCTGGAAGTTGAAATCACACTCTTTTTCTCATCCTGCTTTCCTCCCGCCTTGAAGGGGGGAGACCTCCGCTTGTGCCAGCTAACAGACTGATCTTGCAGCTTGCCAAGAAGGAGTGTTCCCTCATTTCTTTCCCTTCCCTAGCCATTTTCAGACAGCTAATGCAGAAAACTGAAGGCTTTCATTGTACTCTATTGGGGGGATTGAGAAGCCATTTAGCTGCTTAAATTCTTGGCTGAATCTTGGTGCCGTTTATTGATTTGGTAATGACTGCTCTTGAGGAAACTACTGAGTTTTTTTTTGCACACATTTGCATGCACACATTTAAGTGCATGCGCAACTTAAAACAGCACACAAGGCAACGTCCCTGCTGAAAAGACCAGCGTGTTTTGAATGCATGAGTTCATTGGTCAGTAAGGCTTCATTTGTCAACAAGCTTCACCAGAAAGTCCATGCTGTTCGGCAAATCTAGGACAACCATTATGTCTTTTAGAAGTTTTACAACATGATCATATTTTGAGAATTTCTTAGTCACAATGCAAAGAAAACTAATTGTAGCCGACCAAATAAAACAAAGAAACAAACAGAAGACTTAAAAGTATCTGAATATCCAATGGCTAGTGCTTGTTTGTGTCTGCTTTATAGTTGTACATCACATTATACAATCAATATTCATGAATCAAGATATTAAATATTAATATCAGATCATTCCTTCATCATGTAGACCAGCACCAAACTAGCACTGAAAGGAAGATCCGGCTGGTCTGAGCTGGTCTTTTCAAAAAGGACATCGAGCAAAAGCGTGAAATGAATTTCTGAATCCAAAGATTAGCTCATTCAGTGCTGATAGTAGACTGCGGCACTTCACTGTAGAGGTCTACACGGAGGACCCGGGACCCGACCCGGGATCCGTACGGGTTCGGGGCTATATTTTAAATGGTCAGCCGGGTCCGGGTCGGGTCCCAATCTATTACTTCGGGTCCCGGGTCTGTTTAACATTGTGTGTAATACCCGAGTCGTTCGGACTCGGAGAACACCCGGCCGTTATCAGAGTCAGTCAGGGCTGTGCGTGTGTTGTTTTGTAACTTTCAACTTGTAAAATTAGGATGAGAAAAGTATGAGTCGGTAATTTGAAATAAGGTGAAAAAAAATCGGGTTCGGGTACGAATTTTTGGACCCGTGTAGACCTCTACTTCACTGCATCCATTCATGATTTGACCTATTTAGATCATCAGATTTGGTCTGTAACTACCAGGTTTTCAGATTAGTGCTCAATGGAACTGGATTTTAATGGTCTGTCCTTAAAGGTGAAGTGTGTAATTATAATAAATTGCTGAAATAAGTGCCACTTTTTAGGGAAATCAACCTATGAATGTCTTATTGCCTAGATCTTTATACGGATTTAAATAAGTATGTCCAACTTTATTCACAGACATATAGTATACTTGCATAAGGCAATATACATTACACTGAAAAATTGATGTAGAAACAGTTTTCACTCAGAAATTGCTAGTAATTTTCACAATTACAAAGAAATGGTTTTATTGAATTAAACATGAAATTTTTAAGTAAAACATACTGAAATAGTATTTTCTTGTAAAACGCACTCCAATAATATTTTATATTTATATAACGTTGAAAAATCATTTTTTACAGCGTAAACAACAAATCTCAATTAAAGCAATAAGCCCCAAGAAGCCGTGTTTTACAGTGAATTTATAACAGCTAAGGGGCGCTGTTATAAATTCACTGTAAACCACGGCTTCACATGGTTTATTGCTTTTATAAAACGGTTATTCCATATATGTAGTAAGGTTTCACAAAATAAAACAGAGCAAATAAAGTGAAACGATATTAATAAAACAGTATTCTTCCACCAAACAATGTAGTTCCTCAGAAACAGTTGTGGTTGCAATAAAGTGGTTGCCAAGCAACACACAAAGTAAACAAAGGTGTATGTTTGTAGAGTAATTTACAACAGCTTCGAACGTGGCTCAACCAATCAGAATCAAGGACCGGAACTATCCGTTTTATAATGCTTGATTAGTCACAACACACAAAATTATGTTATTGCGCAGCTCTGATCTGCTAAATGTGACAAAGATATGACGATATTAAGATATTATAAACATTCATTATAAACATGATTTTCTGTAAGCTGCTTTGAAACAATGTGTACTGCGAAAAGCGTGTGATGAATAAATTTGAATTCGAAATTTGAAATTGAAATTTGAATTACTTCTAGTTGACTTTGCATGTACATCAAACAAATGACACACTTCATTTTTAAATAAATGCATTTGGTTCCTCCAGTCTTGAATATGTGCTTGTGTCCTCAAATCTGATGTATTCCCTCTCAGAGTTTTCCTATCATATCAAGCAGTTATAGGGCTCTTACCTGTAGCGTCTAAGGTGTGAAAACAATGTCTGAAACTTGGCATGTGAGATAAGGTGAGAGAAAGACCTCAGTCGACTGACACCTGGTTGAAGCTTATCACCCACGACTTAGCAAGAGAAAATCGAGACAAAGATGGAGGCAGCGAGAGGGCAAGGAGAATATCACCCTGCTAACATTAAGTGAAATGTCAGAAAAGTGGGCTGCCAAGATTACCTGGCTCTTAGCCCACCCCGTCCATCATTAGGGCTCATTACAGATGCTCCGAAACCTTAGAGCTCACCGTAGAAACACGAGGGCTCGCTAGCTTGTCTTTTTCTTTGCTTTGATCAATTGCAGAATGGAAATCAGGCTTTCACGGGGTCTTGCTCTTGGCTGCCTTGTTGACCCGGCCGGATTCTAACGATTTAATGATTTATTGGGCTTTTTTAAAAAAATAAGCAATGAGCAACCGATTCATGTGGAACATTTAAGTATTTATGAATATTATTAGCCATTTGGAACACTAAAAGATTTAATTTTGTATTTTTAAAAAATGCCTTAAAAATCCTTATTTCTTCTCAGACAACGATAAATTGAATATCAATATTCTGATGCATCGCTTGTGCAATCTACCCTAGAAGCGGGACGCTCGGAGCACTTTAAAGATGTATCAAACGATGCATCTCTGTGTCTGAATCAATGGAGGCTTGCTTGAAAGCAGCATTTTTACTGAGCCGCTCCTTCATTCTCTCTCAGCAATTTTGTACACGTCAGAGTTTAGAATCTGCCACGCCGCATATATACTGATGCTTTAATGTTCAAAAACAGAATACATGCCGTGCTTAGCCAGATGGCGCTGGCTGTGTTTTTTTTTTCATAAACATTTCGTTTTCAGGCTCTCATTACTCCCCCCGATTTTCTTCGGGAAAGTAGTCTTTGTTCCGATTATGAGGAACAGGCTGTCTGAAATGGGACAATGGCACATTTTTCACGAATTTCTCACGGATGTTGACACTGATGTGATGGCAGATTCAATGAACTGTTGAAAAATCATTACAGGATCCTTTTACAGCTTAGCTCTGGTTAGCCTGGCTTAGCGGAGCGATTTCTACTGCTTCCACAATCCTGTTATCTGTCATTATTCGTCATTACCTGAAACTTCTCTCCAATAAACTTGTGCTCTGCATAAAGGGCTGGATGATAAAAAGATCTCTATGTTTCAGTTTTTTCATGATATTCATTATATATTGACCTCTATTTAAAAAGGTGTTTTTTCCTCAATCAGAGGAGCTATTATTTCAATCATAGAGCCAGCTGGATTCAAAATGTTTAGTGCAATAAGTAAGATATAGGAAGTCTAGTTAGAGAAATCATCATTTATTCACCCTCAAGTTGTTCCAAACCTGTATGAGTTTCTTTCTTCTGTAGAACACACACACACACCCACACACACACTCACACAAAGATATTTTGAAGAATGTGAGAGACCAAACATTTGCTTGTACCCATTGACTTCCATAATATGGAGAAAAAAAATACTATGGAAGTCAATGGGGAACAGAAAAGGTTTTGTTACCCATATTCTTTAAAATATATTTTGTGTTCATCAGAAAAAAAATTAATTAATACGTGTTTGCAACAACTTGAGGGTAAATAAATAACAAAATTTTAATTTTTGTGTGAACTACCCCTAATAATCAAGACTAACACATGAAGGAAATTATTTTCATTTATACACACCAATATAACAATAAACAAAGCCATGTATTGAATATAATATATTATATATTGAGCAATATATATGTTATGGAAGAATGATATGTAATCATTTTCAATAAGCAGAATATATATATATATATATATACAGTGGGTACGGAAAGTATTCAGACCCCCTTAAATTTTTCACTCTTTGTTATATTGCAGCCATTTGCTAAAATCATTTAAGTTAATTTTTTTTCCTC
>NW_015625585.1:280744-282382 GCF_001515625.1 Sinocyclocheilus rhinocerous
TATGCCAATATTTGATTTATCACCTAGGTCTTTTTGCACATGATGACATTTTTGGAAATCTCATGTTCACGACCCAAGACCTGGCAAGGTTGCAAGGTTTTTTCTTTTTATCCTGATGTTGTAATCCACTCAGCCATGCTTACGCCGGGTCTTTGATGTACAGTGCACACAGTGACTTTAGCAGGACAAAAGAAATCAAGATAGGCACCCTGGGATTATTGCCTGCCACAGATCGAACTGAGAAACGTGCATGTCAGAAATACCATCCTCCTCCAGAGAAGCTCTACAGCCCCGCTCTTTAAGCCGGCAACCCTGCGAGTGCGCGCGCATGTGTTTTCTAGCATGGAAACGAGTGTCTCTGGCAACAGGGTTATTAGAACTGCTCAAACCCCAATTATACATCCAAATCTGTTGGATTTAGCACTTTCTAACAAGCGATGCACATGACCCAGTGATGTACACACTCACATTGGCATCTCAAAACATCTTTTTGTGTCTTTTTGTGTTTTTCAAGTAATTACCTTGGTGGAACTGCATTCTTTGGTCAGTCAGCCCTTTGGACACTTTCCCGCATCACTTTTGGCAGCACCATTAGTGGTCACCACGTCACCTGTCAGTTAGTCCGGGCTTTAGGAGGACAGCGGGAGAGGTTGGTATAAGCTGAACGAATGCGCCCTGAGCTCTCCAATAAATCAATAACAGGACGTGTGAGACAGCGGAAGGGAGGGGCCACCGCAGGCCATGGCTGAGATTTGAGCCTATCCTTTACAGTCAAAGGAAATGTGATCTGTCTGCGTTTGCTCTATCCATCATCCCTTTCCTTTTGCACTGCCAAAAATCTGTGTATTTTAGCAGAAATAAATTAGAATATAATGATCACACGGTGCATGTGCGGATCACTTTGGGTACACTGTTGTTGCGTGATTGATTGCTTCCATAGCAGTTGTAGTTCTACCTGGGGTGGTAGTTGTGTTATTTTATAAATAGGAACCATTTATGTTTGCTCTATCCATCATCCCATTCCTTTTGCACTGCCAAAAACCTGTGTATTTTAGCAGAAATAAATTAGAATATAATGATTACACGGTGCATGTGCGGATCACTTTGGGTACACTGTTGTTGCGTGATTGATTGCTTCCATAGCAGTTGTAGTTCTACCTGGGGTGGTAGTTGTGTTATTTTATAAATAGGAACCATTTATAGACGAGTGAAAAGCAGACAGCTTTGTGGCGTCATGATGTGGAGCTCTGCTAGCAATCAGAGTGCAGAGTGGTCTCTACCTACAACCTATAGGTTAGGTAAAACATGAATAATGCCATAAATTACAACCCTGAATGCTGTAATTACAGTTACAGCATTCAGCTGTAACTGAGATATTCAGCATACAGCATTCTTGTGCCTCAGGAAAGGTGCCATTTTGTTGAGTTGAAAATAACGTGAATTTATCAGTTCTACCTGGAAATTGATGACGCAATGGAGAACTTTGCGACATTTGAATAGAGTGCAACAGTCGTGTTCTGTAAGGAAAAATTGCATTCATTTTTTTTTCCCATAGGGAAATTGATTATTAATGATAACATTTATAAATGGATATACTGTGTGTGTGTGTGTGTGTGTGTGTGTGTGTGTGTGTGTGTG
>NW_015625585.1:283170-283779 GCF_001515625.1 Sinocyclocheilus rhinocerous
ATACTGTGTGTGTGTGTGTGTGTGTGATTTTATATATATAATGTTTTTTATAAAGGTTAAAATAGGAAAATACTTATATAAAATCGGAATGTATTTAAAATATGTATGTAAAACCTCTGAATATATAGATACAAATCTTAATTTATGAATTTCAAATAATTTTAAGATCTGCCATTTTTCAAATATCGGCATCGGCTGATAAGTTTTTCTGTTTGGCCGATGTGTTCGTGTTATTTTGATGGCGCGTCGGACTTTTATTTTGACGGCGCCGAGAACTGCTGCGGCAGCGCCTGAGCACACAGTGCTTACATTCGTACGATTTCGGTACAACAGGAAAAAAAAACAAAAAAAAACAAATCTACTATGCTCGGTTTCTTTTCATTTATTTTGAACAGACAGTAGTACAAATTAAAAAATGTTCCACCTAGATGTGAAAATACTAAATATTATTACATTATGTTATATATATATAAAATCTGCATGCAATATATACATACAAGGAATAAATTCATGAAATATATTTGATTTAGTTTACAGATAAACAAGAGAAAAAAACGTAGCCTATATATGCTGAGTTTCAGTTCATTTTTGTGACACGCTTAATTTGTA
>NW_015625585.1:283932-284233 GCF_001515625.1 Sinocyclocheilus rhinocerous
TTTGTTTTCATTGTGAGTGTACACAAATAAAAGCAGACCTTTATACAGTGATGCAGTATTAATAAGACAATAAGTGTTTAAAGTTGATTCTGCTGGAATCAGTTGAAGTGATCACGCCGGCACACACACACACACACAAACACATCAGTTCCAGCATTGCTAACTTCACAGCGAAGTTGGTACTTTATCAAAATATAACACAGTGAACCAAACATCAGCGCGCCCGCCTCTGTGTCACCGTTGGAACGCGACTGAAGTACAAAGCCTATAATTTACATAATAAATAATAGTTTAGCATTCA
>NW_015625585.1:284329-291044 GCF_001515625.1 Sinocyclocheilus rhinocerous
CGCTGTTCTTCTGCTGGCGGCCGGTTATCAAACAGCGTTGCATTGCTGCGGGCGCCCTCTTCTGGATTGGGGGTGAATTGCCTGTATTCGATGTAAGGCCTCATGCACCGAACCGAGATGTCCGTACCGTGACGGTTCGGTATGAATACATGTATCGTTCCACCCCTTATATATATATATATATATATATATATATATATATAAAGTCTGAATATATACATTTAATTTGTGAGTATGCAGTTGTAATTGATAATATAGAAATGAAAATTAGAATATATAGATAAGTCTGAATATATAGATACAGAACTGAATATATAAATGTAAATCATGAATGTATGTATAGAAGTAAATCTAGAAGAACATATAGAGTGAATATATAGTTATAATTCTGACCATATAATTGTTAATCAGAATGTATATTTAAAGTATTGAGTATATTAAGATATACTTCTGTATAAAAGGTATATATAATCAACATCTTTAAATCAGTAGTTCTCCATTGTTTTGTTTATTTCTTTTATTTCATTGTTTTATGTTTCTTTGGACTGTAGTTCTTTCCCCCATTAAAGCCATTGGATCTTTGTCTTCTTATCTGATATTCAAATACTTTTTTTCTTTAAATCAAAGTTGATTATTCACCTTGTTGCTAATTGGTTTGAATCATGGCTTATAACTCGTCAACAAAGATTTTAAAAAATCCCCATGGGAAATAAATAAATGAAAATTAAAAAAAAAAAAACTTCTAGAACCAATGGCATTGAAAAAGTGGGCGGGCACGAATACGCACTATGTAAGTTTTGTGTTTTAATAAACAGAAGCGGTCATATTTTTTTCAGCTCTCTCGCATTATTAGCATATGTACGTGCGCAACCAAGCAACAGATTCCAGCTATGCATGTATGCATGAAAAATTGAAACATGGACTTTAATGTCGAATGGTTTTGCAGCATGCTGTAGTTTTTTTTTCACGCATGCTGTAGTTATGGCACTTGAGGAGCTTAGCGGACACGTTAAAGGTCACGAGAGCTGAAGAGGTGCTTTGTCCACGAGCCCATCAACATTCTTAGACAATAATGACCTTTAACAGCTTCCACAACTCTCTAAGGTTCAGCCTCAATGTGGGTTGTAGGAACTCAACGTTTTTTCAGTAACACTCATAAAGAGTTGCGCTTGTAAATTCAGCAGCTTAATGTTTTATTAGCCTCGGAGTGGATCGATAGCGCGAGACTTCCTGCCTGGCCAAGTGCCATCATTTGGATAGCAATATCTTAAATTTACCCGAAAAAGGTTAAGCCCCCACACTACGGCCTATTAAAGATGTAGGGTCATTAAAATTGAAAATGTCCTAAGTGTGCTTTTCCATTTTTCACTTGAGAACAAGAGCGGTCAAAATGTAACACATGCTAGTTGTTCGGTCATGCTCAGAATCACGGTTGAAGCAGCACCGTATCTCTCCTCAACCCACCTTTGTCTTTTGTCTCTCAGTCTCAGAGCTAGATGTCGACCATAGGGTTCACGGATACTGTCTTCCAGGCCGATGAATAATGGATGCAGAGCTGTGGCATCTGGCAGAGATAGTGCCAGGAGAGTGAGTTTAAGAGAGATTGGGGATGTTAGCCAGTTGTGTTGTCATGTGTATGTGTGTGTCTCAGTCCCACATACGAGCCCGTTTTCAGTTGCAGCGGGGCTTGAAGAGACTTTAATGACAGTGGACTGAGAGGCACGGCGAAATGGAATAGGGTATCCTAAGAAAGAGCTCTTTTAGCACCTCTGTATCTCCCAGGACTGGGATAAAACAACCCAGCGGAGGAGCAAACGAACAGGAAAAAAGTGTGTGGGAGAGGGAGCGATTGTACGCTCGTTATATTGCAGGAATATTAAGTCGTATCCAAATTGTGTGGGAAGAAATTTAATGTACTTCTACATGTTCGCACATATATTTTCATCAGTAGCCTACTCTTCTTTTTGTCTTGTTTGAAATGTTTCTCAGTAGTTCTGGAGCCTGTAGCGCTAAAACAAGTGCAAACAAGAGACTGTAGTGAAATTGTTATTATTTATTTTTTTGGGAAAAAAGCCTCTTGACTTGTTTCTAGTAGCCTGAATCCATAATGACTTAAATTCTCATGGTAACAGGGGAAAATGCAAGAGGTGGAATTGGTGATTTCTTGACCGAGAGCGAGGCATAAGTTTAGAGGAGTGTGCATGCTATTTGGTCTTTGAATTAAACAACCTAGAAAGATTCAGCTTATTTCTGTAGCGCTGTTTGCTAAGGCTAGGGTCACTGTTTCTCTAACCCTCATATTTATATTCAGACCATCAGCGCACTTGCAAATTTTATACTACAAGAAAAAGAACTTAACATTGAGTAACTTACATTTTAGAAACAATATTGATAGTTCTTTTGTTGATCCGCTAACAAAAAAAGTTTGAAACACATTGTTAGCAACACATAGTAGTGGCATTTCTGAATTTAGTGTTTTTTGAACAAATCGCTTGAGTAAATAATTCAATGACTCACTCGTATAGACAGTCACTTGTTTGTTTCCTGAATGAATCAGTGTTTTGACAGATTTGATTAAGTGAATGATTCACTGAATCACTCAAAAAGACTATTAAAACTCTTAAATGCTTAAATCAATGTTTCATACCGAAAGAGTCATTAAGTCTTTGAAAAATAATGGAAATTTCCAAAGTGTGGACCTAACAGAACATTTAATGCATTATTATTATTTTTTTTTCATTTAAACAATCTTGTACATTACAACTTGATTGGTAGATAAAAAACACTTTTCTATTATGATTAATAATAAGTCTTTTTGAGTGATTCATTCAAAGAAACAACTCAAACTCCTTTGCATAGTTAGAGCTACTGTATGGGTATGATATGATTTCTCAAATTGTGCGTCTTGAGGAAAGTGTGCTATTGTATTTCAAAGCAATTTAAGAGACCACTTAAGCAATACCTTGGCACCTGCAACACCTGTGCATTGTAGAAAAAAGTTTTGCACTGACAAGCACCACTCAGGTTTTTAAAAAAAATTAAAAAATCTAACTGTTATTTAAATCAGTGAGCTGGGTGTATTTTTAATCCATTTAACTTCTTACAAAACCTCAAACTCATGCACTTTTTCATAATTCTGTCGCTTTGCATATTTATAAGGTTAGCTTTAGGACCAGCGTTTTATTATATATTGACCTGTGTAATACAGTAATGTAACCAAAATCAATGCAGCGGACTTGCAAAGCACTATTACTGTTCTTTAAGTTGCACAGGCAGGGTCGGTCAGAAAACTTTTGATTAAATCAGACTGTAAATATAATTATTTTTCTTCACCACTTCACCACTATGTATGTATATGAATATAGACATCACTTCCTGTGCACGCTGCCTCAGCAGTGCATTCCATGCAGGCTCTATGCAGCATGAGATGGGGCTAATCCTTCATGGAGCAGGTGTTCCTTTAGTGTTTGTGACTTGGACATGTTCCCAGGAATTTGGTGGGAATGCACAAACTGACCAATTAGCTGACGTTAGCTGGAGGGCTGCGTTCCCAGAGTAACTTGCAGTTTCTTCCTCTTTGCATGACCATACTGTGACATAATCTTTACATCCCTTCTCCATCTGTGTGTTTCTCTTTTTAACTCTCTACTTGTGTAGTGTAATTCACCTGGTCAGCTCCCGAGCGTAGAAGGAACGGACGTTTGTGTTGTTTTCTTGAACTGAGACCCGAGAGCGGATGCGGCAAACTTGGCTCACACCATACGACTTGTAGCTGGGAACTGGGGGCAGCCAAAAACCATTTCATACCAAATCATACACCGCCACCTATGGTGAAGAATAGCTATCACCACCAAGCAGAAACTTCCTCATTTGTGCCCCTCCCCTCCTCTGCAGAGTCGACTGAAGACCCGTCCAGCGCTGGCGTGGTGGCCGGAGCCATTCTGGGAAGCTTCTTGGCCCTCATTTTGGTCGGCGCGTTGGTTACCGTGTTAGTGATGCGAAGTCGCCGCCATCAGCATGGATATTCGGGCGACGGTGAGCAGGGCGCTTACGGCAACAAAACCCGTCTTTTTGGAGGCAAGAAGGCTAGCAAGAACGGCGCAGGGGCCAACAATAATGGGCCAATCTACACATACCGCGAAAGCGAGCCAGGCGCCCTGACAGAGAAATGCAACGAGTTCCCGCGCATTACCGGAAGCACTCCAAGCGCCCATGACATCCTGTTGAGCGGCGAGCTGAATGAGGCCGAGCGCAGGAAGTTCGATGCCCTGAACGACAGCCTGGAGGATGAAGAAGAGGACGAAAGGTTCGACCACTTCAGCGGACTGCCGCCAAGCTACCAAATCCACCGGCATGAAGACGAGTGCGCACCTTATCTGGACGATGACATGGAGTCCCAGCGAGACGGGTCCATCATTTCCCGGACTGCCATTTATGTCTAGAGGAAGCAGATAGTACACCTGACTAATATTTACTTGACCTTTTAGAACAAAAAGACAGAAACTTGCCATCTGAGGAGCCGAAGCAGAATGGTTAATGTCACATCTGTGGACGAAGGCATTATCAAACCGAAAACACAAATGAATGCTGCTCGCCTCACGATGCATACTTTTAATGCATAATACTGACTGAAAATAAGAGTGATTTTGTTGTTGTGTAACTGTAACGTCCTGTTAACGCCCATTCTAGCCAGAATCCATGTTGTTCACTCCCATGAGCACAATATTCTTTGAAGTGAAAAGAAAGCATTATGATTACCCATACAGGATTGTCAATGCTACGTCGCACGAGTGGCTCAGCAAGCAGTGACCTAGAAGCTAAGGCCGTTGTCTCCAGGTTGCATATTCCAGGCTTCTTTTATCAAATCCCGGGAATGTCGTCTTCGAGAACAGCTGGATGTTTTGTTAGCGAAACAGAAAACGGGCAACGCAACGCTCGCTCCAGCATCTGGGTCATTCATCTGTGATCAACTCCAGCTGTGAACGCTTTTAACTTTCCCCCACTATTTTTTAGCTCTCGTTCATTAATCGGATGTCTTGTTACGCTAAAGGAATTTTCTGAATGACTCGAGGGGTTCTAGGCAGAGGCGTAATAGTGTTTTAGTTTTTTTCCCTCTTCATACTCTCCTGTCAACCTCTGCAGAACGGTTTGTTCCGGGCCATGTTTAATTCAGAAGTGTTGTGCATTAGCCGTGTGCGTTTTGGGCTGATGCATGTTTTTTCCAACCCCTGATTAATCCAGTTATATCAAAACCATTGAATGCAACATCTAAAAACTGCAAACACGAGCACGACTAGCATCAACACGAATCCTTCCGGGAGGAAATAGGCTTGGATTCTTTACTGTGTTGTCTTTTAACTTCACTAAAACAGATTAAGTAGATTAATGCACATCGTAGATTGGCGGCAAAGGCTGGGACTTGAGAGAAATGCAACTGACGTGCCTTTGAGTGTGGGATTATGTGGACGGTTGGAGCGCTTGACGGACCTCAGCGGGGAGCGTTAAGCCAGGCGGCATATGCTGCCCGGTTCAACGGAGTCCACAGTGTTGAAACGATGCCAGCTGTGAAAAAAGGTCAAGGGGCGACGCATTCCCACCGTATGTTCGGCAGCGAGATTAGGCCACTCGCTTTACCGAGTCCCTCTAGAGTGGGTCAGCAGTTTGTTTTGAAGCCTCGTGCATAAGCCGACTTTTTTTGGACTACAAAAAAACCTCCATTTCGGACAACTATGTGTGTAACAATGTGGATTCATTAGTCTATGGGTTGTCGGCGAGTGCTTGCTTTGCATAATATCATGCTGCTTGTATGGATGCTTCGGCAGTGCTTTGAATTACTTGAGCCGTGACTCGTTCATCCTTGGTTTCACAGCATCGAGTCTTCGGTGGAGGGAGGTTAGAATGATAATGACAAAGGAGCAACACACTCTACCCAGACAGAAGTCCATATCCAGCAAAGCAGATATAGCATGAGTAATTTGGAGATTATACTATCTGGACCCAGTGACTGCAAAGGCAGTAGTTACTCTAGCCTACAGTGTTCACCCACGCTGCAGACTGTTAATTTTTATCCCCCCTCCCTAAAGCACTTCAAGTTGCATGAGTGCACTGAAAAATAAGGATGGGAAAGCTACTTTTCTGAGAGCTGCTCAGGCCTTGAAATATTCAAGCTGATAACGACGACACAATGAAGATGTGGAGAGAGGAAACGGGGAGCTTATTGCGTCAGTGAATAATGTGTTATTTACAGTAGCGAAAGTATTAACTTCACCTGTTTAGTCTGAATTTGGAGTCAATGTCAGGCAGAATCATGTGTTCAGAGAGGCCTGTGATGTTTTGTGAGATGAGAATACTGAAAGAGCAATGTTGCCAAATCAAGTTTTCACAGCTCTTAGTATTAGTGTTTTAATAGAATCTTTTGTTGAACTTTTCTGAATGTTATTATAGAGTATTAGTATTAAGGGTTATATAGTGATGCCATGTTCTCATTTGCACAATCCCAAGGCTACATAAAGATTAATTATTGAAATAATTGGGCAAAACTCACAAAGAATATGTCTGGGTCACATTATACTGCAGAAATTAAGGAAATAATTAAGGAACTTTATTTTGCATAAAAAATAAAGCCTTGTTTTAGGATCTTATGTTTTATTGTAAATTATGCGGATTTAAATTTACAGTATCTTTTTGTTACTTATACAAAAAAACTATTCCATTT
>NW_015625585.1:291346-292788 GCF_001515625.1 Sinocyclocheilus rhinocerous
CATTTAATATATATATATATATATATATATATATATATATTACTTTAAAAATTACTTTTAAAAATACATTACAGTAATGGCAGTTTAGGGAAGCATCTGTTTAATTGTCAAGAAAATAAAGCCATATTGTCAAAAAAGGCCCCATTTACTTTAAACAATAAAATATAACCTGGGCTTTGCCTGGATACCCACTAATATTTGGAGATGAAAGATACCATCTATCCACATGTTCTCAATATTATGAATAAAAAAAAGTATGTTTTGATAGGTTAATGTAAGTGCCTTCTGGGATGTGTTTTTAGGGTTGGAAGATCGCCACAATTCATGCAATGTTGAAATCCTATATTGTAAATTAATGCCAGACTTAAAGACTGCAATCAATCAACAATATAAAAAAAGAAGAAAAACAAGACCGCCTGAGCAACGGCAAATTGTCCCCACGTGATGTTTCTAAATTGCTCCGCATTATGGTGCAAGTCATTATTAACTCATCAGCTGTGGATGTCATTCCGAGCTGATCTGAACTCTGAATGTTGTGTTGTGTTGTCAGGTTGTGACACTGTGTATGAAAAACACTTCTGCCTGGCCTCAAACTGTTTCTTTTGTGTAAAAACTGCAACAGGTTCATATCATATCACATAACTGCTGTACAACAACACATCTTTGTCAAATCTTGTGAGAACAAACTATACTCTCTTCCTTTTGTTTAGTTTATGTACTATGGATGGAAACCAGTGCTGTCCTGTGAGGTGTTGATGGTGTGTATCTTGACGTGATTTGTCCTGTGTGTGAGATATATATATATATATATACTGTATATGTATCATCAAGATATCCAGTGAGAGAAAAGTGTTATTTATCAGTGCTGTAAATAACAGATGTAGTGGTCAGTTATGGCCAACACCAAATATAAAAGCAGATGTAGTATAATAGGCCAGAGTAGACAAGAGAATAACCTCAGCTGCCTTGAGTCGGTGATTTAGACAGGCAGGAATCCAGTTGTAGCTTCCCGGATGCACACTAGCTAGTAACTGGCACACGGCCTACGATGAAAGTACAGTATGGATAGACGTTCGCACACTAACCTTTTGCACTGACAACTTTTTGCTCTCTCAATCCTCCTCAACATAACACACACTCCCACCCCTCAACATGACAAGACGTCAACACTAGATAAACACACACACACGCACTCCACTGTAGCGGGTGAATCTCATGCTCATGTCCTGCTCATATGATGCCTCTGACTCAAAGGAGGGGAAGAACACATTACTTTTTGTTCAAAGACAATTGTAGCATTATCACAGTGTTCTCAGGGTCATGGAAAACATGGAAATATAAGGGAATTTTCTAAATGTTATTTTCAGGCCTGGAAATGTATGACAATTAGGGAAATTTTAGTCAAGTCCTGGAAGTGAATTGGTCAAAATGTGCTTTTTTTT
>NW_015625585.1:292811-296227 GCF_001515625.1 Sinocyclocheilus rhinocerous
TATTATTATTATTATTATACAAAACATAAAATAAAAATATATTACTTTAAAATTAACTAAAATAAAATGTAACTGATTTAATAGTGTAAAGAATTTACATTTTAGTTAATTTTGTAATTATTTATTTTTATTTTATATTTTGAATATTTAAAAAATATATATATTTTATAATATTTAAAATATTTTAATAATTATCATACTTTTAATTAATTATTTTTTCTTGATGAATGTTAATTTTATTAAAAAAAATATTTAATCTAAATATTTACATTTTAAAATATTTATAATTTAAGTAAAATATCACTTCAAAATGAACTCTTCCATTGTGTTTAAGAGTTTGCATTTTAGTTATTTTGTGACTTTTATTTTATATTTTGAATATTTTAAACAAATATTTTATAATATTTATAATATCTCAATTATGGCAAAGAAAATGGGCATTATTTTACGTGACTGTAATGGTGTTAATTACATTTTATTTAATCAAACTATTATTTACATTTTAAAATATTTGTTTAAAATATCAAATAAAAATATATCACTTCCAAATTAACTCAAGTAAAATGTAAATGCTTTAATAGCATAAAGTTCACATTTTAATTTAGTTAATTTGGTAATTTATTTTTATTAAATTTTTTATATATTTTTTAAATCGACATTTTAATAATTATTATGAATTTTGATTGCCATATATAATTATTTATTATTATTATTATTATTATTATTAATAAATTATGATGTTTTCTTCTTTTGATGTTGGGCTGAAATATGAAGCAGGCCATGTTTTTTGTGAGATTCACCCTCAGATCTCCCCGCACACACTGTGGCCATCCAGGATTGATTCTCCGCAGTTAAAAGCTATGTGAGAAACTATTACACTGACATACACCAGTATTATCCCGTTTAGTGAAAGACATTATCAAGATTCATGTAAGTTTCCTCCGTTCCTCGCCAGCCATGCGGTTTTATAACCCTGAAAGACTCTTCCAGATGAGGTGGGAACCGCTGGGACTCTAATCCTCTCTGAAAACGGTGCCACTGCGGGCAGAACACTGCCAGGTTACAAGCCAATGTTTCTGGCATGCAATTACGCAGCCTGTCCGCAACCACTACTCTTAATTTTTGACAACAGAAATGGGTTATGGCATCTCCAGTTTGCATCTGCCGCCGGTCTCAAAGCAACTCGGAGCCATTAGACGAAATTGCAACTCCACATGTGTGTTTTCATGGCCTGTTCCCTCTCATCAGCTACTTGTGAATACTATAAATAAACTAGAGAACTAGAAAAAGCATTACTAATTGATACGCAGCCCTGCATTACCTCCTGGTTGTTTTGCTGCTTTTTCATTGTTGAAGTTATTTAGTCTGTTTTAGAGGAAGAGGATGCTTTAGCATCACAAAGATGTGATTAGTGCTAACAAAATCACTTAAACTTGTGCGGTGTGTTTATTTGGAGCGGAAACAAAAGCGTGTACATTCCAAGTCCCATTATTGTCCTGTCACATTATTAATTAAATATAATTATATAATGTTATGTAATATATGAAAAAATACACACACATACATATTACTTTGTAAAATATCTATATTGGATATGATTATAAATATATAAATTGTGTTGTTTTTTTATAAAATTATTTAAAAATGATATTTATGTATATGATAAATCATATAAATATGAATATATATGTATAGATACATGTAACTATTTGTTAAATATTTGCCTGTGTGTATTTATATATACATATAAATATACACAATACACACGCATCATGTAAACATAAAGTTTTATTTTGGGTGTGATAAATTGCGATTAATTGATTTGACAGGCCTAATATATATATATATAGAGAGAGAGAGAGAAAACCTGGTGGATTTCTAAGCGCTTTGTCTCGCGTATCCGTTTGTTGATTTGATATTTTCTGCATCTTGTGTTGTGCGAATGTTTTTCCCAGCATCAAATGCAGTATGTTGTTCTGCCTTCCAGGAGCTCTGCTGATGCAGCAGGACGATGATGCACGGCTTACATAGCTGGTTTCCGACAGAAATTACATTCTGACCCCCGACTGACAAGCGAAATGCAATCCTGGAAGGATGTTGATGTGTTTTTTGTGTGTGGCAGGGATAGCATGACGGGCGGCTAAACTCCTCGAGCACACATTGTAAAAAGTGGGTCACATGAGAGCAGGATCAGCGGTGAGATGTGCTCCATTAGAGGTCAGATTGAGAGTGAAGCACACAGTTACACAATTAACTGAAGCATGGCATCATGGTCACTTAGAATCAGTTGGGTAGAAGTTTTAATATGCATTTCGTTTGTTGTTGCGGTCTAATAGAAGCAGGCAAAATTACAAAAATAATAAACCGCTTTTCCCAAGAACAGTGAGTCAGAAGTCAAAAAGATGACTGCTCCAAAAAAATAAATGAATAATAAAAACATTTTAAAAAATGCATGTGTGTGAAAACGAGACACAGCGAGCCTCTCCTCAGCCTTGAGGGCCCACTTCAGGCACCGCATCTGTCGCCTTGACAACACTGCCACTGTTCTGTCACCACCTCCAGTCTCTCTCGTTCCTTCCCTGCACAAGTGCATGAGTCCGCACGCAGTCGCCTCGGCTTTTGTATGAAACATATACAGTTAGTTTCCGAAAAACAATGACTACGATGAAATTGTCTCCCCATAGTATTTCAAATTTTTGCACTGATCTGCTGCACTCCTTTACGCAATGCCATGTTTGTTGTTAGGATGGCAAAAAGGTTTGAACTTTACATTTTTAGGCTGGTCTGCCTCAGCATTGGCGCTAGTCAATGTTAAATTGACTGAGATGGCCAATCATATCAAAGTAGGCGAGGCTTAGGCAGGGGGAGTGAATGTGTGTATATTTTAAAATATTAGTTAGTTCAAGAAATAGTTCAAGAATTTCCTTCCATTCTATGTCTTTATACATATACATATACATAATACTTATACTTAAAAAAGGCGCCCAACCACAACAATAGCATGACGGGCGGCTAAACTCCTCGAGCACACATTGTAAAAAGTGGGTCACATGAGAGCAGGATCAGCGGTGAGATGTGCTCCATTAGAGGTCAGATTGAGAGTGAAGCACACAGTTACACAATTAACTGAAGCATGGCATCATGGTCACTTAGAATCAGTTGGGTAGAAGTTTTAATATGCATTTCGTTTGTTGTTGCGGTCTAATAGAAGCAGGCAAAATTACAAAAATAATAAACCGCTTTTCCCAAGAACAGTGAGTCAGAAGTCAAAAAGATGACTGCTCCAAAAAAATAAATGAATAATAAAAACATTTTAAAAAATGCATGTGTGTGAAAATGTAAATAACTGAAACCTGATATATAAGTGATATATAATTTGAATAAATATTTTTCAATGTAATGTTTGGATGAAATAA
>NW_015625585.1:296375-342720 GCF_001515625.1 Sinocyclocheilus rhinocerous
CAACAACCCCCCCCCCCTTGTTTTACTCTCTGTGAAGAACGTTTTAATAATCTGAAGAATCTTTATGCACTATAAAGAACACTTTGTGCAAGGGAAAGAGTCCATGGATGTTGAGGGTTCTTAATGGAACCATCAATGTCAATAAAGAACATGATTGTAGTGCTGGCTGTAGGGGATGTTAAAATTGCTTTGTATTATGGTTTGATTAGGATCAAGTGGAAGGTACATCAATGGTTGCCATTGATTAGAAAAAAGAGTGATTTTCCAAAAGAAGATCTCGTGCTGAGATGATTGTCGTAATTTAATAACATTACACTGGAATAGTAATTTCTGAAGGAATGCCACATTCTGCCATCTGCCAGGTGGCTTTTATCCATGCCGTACGGATACATAACACAGGGGGAATTCAGGTAAAGTGGCTTTTTGCCATTCATTTGATTTGACATTTATATATATAGTAGGGTCCAAGAGTCTGAGACCAATCAGCACTCAACAATAAGAATGGCCTGCAGCCAGTGTGAGAGCATTTGGAGCCAGTTGACAGGACTGTCGCTCATCCCTTCAGGCCAGGGCTGCAGTGCCACTGAATGAATCACATTCATTGATCTTGCACATCTGTTTTTATGCCTTGCAAACATAAAGGCTTTTGTGATGTATTCTGTGCTGTTGTTGCAAATTTTGCTGATTTTTGCCAACTGTATTTTACAATTATTATTATTTTTTATTATATTACCAGCATAACAACTATGAAAAGTTGAAACAATTTGAATTGAAAAACTAAAGAAAGTTTCACATTGATATAAAAATATAAATATTATTTTAGTAAATACTGTATATAAATACATAACTACAAATATCAATATTGAATAAGCATTTACATTTTCTTAATTTATTCAAAATTATATTACCAGCATAGCAACTGTGAAAAGTTTAAACGTCTAACATGAATTTGAGAATGTTGTCTTGGTATTAAAAACTGTGCTTTATAATTTACATCTAGATTTTCTTTTTGTAGAGAAAGAACATTTCAAATGTAATGAAAAATATAAATATTATTTCCAGCAAAAATAAAATAGCAATATTGAATCTACTCTATTTTTCAGTTATTTATTAAAAATGATGTTACCCACATAACAACTGTAAAAAGTTGAAACAATTAACATGATTTTGGGAACGTTGTCTGAGTATTGAAAAACGTACAATTTCTCACATTGAATGAACAATATGGCAATTATATAAATGTATAGCTATTAAAACATGCATCTACTGTATTTGTAAAATTTTTTATAAAAATTATATTACCAGCAAAACAACTGAAAAGCTTAAACAACATAATTTTGACAATGATGTCTTATAGTATTGAACTGATGTCTTTATTTACTTTAATGATAGTTCTTTTACATTTACATATTTGGTTAGTGATCTAGAAATAGTGCAGATTCTTAAGTATTTTTTATGCATTTTTAAAAAGGTAAAACACTCATTTTCAGGTTTAAATGACAAATAAAAATCCCATCCGTCAGTCTTTCGGACCCCACACTCTCTCTCTATATAGTCAGAGAAGACGCCATATTTTATTTAACACAAACGAAGAGGCTTTGAAGAAAGTACATTCTGTTTGATGTGCCCTCCTGTTTAAAGTTTAGGTCACATCCTATGAAAATGTGTGAAATAACATTTTGTTCTTTGTTCACATCAATTAAATGTGCCTTTTGACACTGACTAAAGTCTATAGGTATGAACATGTACAGTAAACAAAACCGAATGTGTGACTGACATACCAGAGCTGACGAGTTGTTTAATAAGGCTGCTTGGGACATTTCGGCTGCTTAGCTTTATTTTCACAGCGAACAAGGGAAAGAAAACATGGTTGCTATTGAAATAATAAGTCCTATTACTCGAGAAATGTAGGTCTGCCCTCTTTCTCACCGTGCTCCTCTTTTAACGCATTCTTCCTGCTGCTTCTCTCAGCAAGAATGTTATTTTTTAATGGCACACTGAGGACTGATAGGCCTCAATTATCCTGTGCAGCCATTTGCTCAGAGCTTTTTGTTTGTCTGACATGGCTTCATGCCGCGGACGACTGGTCAATAGGTCTACGGTTTGCATGCAAGTATGCACACTCAAAAACAACTACTTTTTTCTAAAGAACAGGGAAAACGTAAATGTCGAAAGATGAATGTAGACGTTTTTCCATCTGGTACTGGTTTATTTCTTCCTTTCAGACTTTCGTTGTGTCCTTTTTATTGTAGCTTGCATCAAGATATTTTTTTTTACCTCTAATAGGAAGAGGGTTGTTCGTTTATCTAGGCCCTGCAGTTTCACAAATTTCTCTTTGAGCCTCGAGAGGAATGAAAGTTCTTTTTAACCAATGCCATTCATTTGATTTGACATTTATATATATAGTAGGGTCCAAGAGTCTGAGACCAATCAGCACTCAACAATAAGAATGGCCTGCAGCCAGTGTGAGAGCATTTGGAGCCAGTTGACAGGACTGTCGCTCATCCCTTCAGGCCAGGGCTGCAGTGCCACTGAAAATTTCACATTCATTGATCTTGCACATCTGTTTTTATGCCTTGCAAACATAAAGGCTTTTGTGATGTATTCTGTGCTGTTGTTGCAAATTTTGCTGATTTTTGCCAAGATTGTTAGCAAGCCGGCTGTCATAGATGTGGTGTAGTAGAAATTGCAAAAATGATAGGATAGTTTTGAAAGAATGCATTTATCAGCACAATTCTGTTTTAGAATACTGTTATCTCTCAACACAATACCGTTTTAGATTCCATTTAGATTACCGTTTTAATTTCCTTTTTGTAAAAAATACCGTTTTAATTTCCTTTTTGTAAAGAATATATATATATATATATATATATACTGTATAAATATGTACTGTACTGCATATATATATATATATATATGTGTATGTATATATATGTATGTATGTGACATACCAGAGCTGACGAGTTGTTTAATAAGGCTGCTTGGGACATTTCGGCTGCTTAGCTTTATTTTCACAGCGAACAAGGGAAAGAAAACATGGTTGCTATTGAAATAATAAGTCCTATTACTCGAGAAATGTAGGTCTGCCCTCTTTCTCACCGTGCTCCTCTTTTAACGCATTCTTCCTGCTGCTTCTCTCAGCAAGAATGTTATTTTTTAATGGCACACTGAGGACTGATAGGCCTCAATTATCCTGTGCAGCCATTTGCTCAGAGCTTTTTGTTTGTCTGACATGGCTTCATGCCGCGGACGACTGGTCAATAGGTCTACGGTTTGCATGCAAGTATGCACACTCAAAAACAACTACTTTTTTCTAAAGAACATGGAAAACGTAAATGTCGAAAGATGAATGTAGACGTTTTTCCATCTGGTACTGGTTTATTTCTTCCTTTCAGACTTTCGTTGTGTCCTTTTTATTGTAGCTTGCATCAAGATATTTTTTTTTACCTCTAATAGGAAGAGGGTTGTTCGTTTATCTAGGCCCTGCAGTTTCACAAATTTCTCTTTGAGCCTCGAGAGGAATGAAAGTTCTTTTTAACCAATACCTATTACCTCAGCCATCTGTTCCCCGGGAGTGAAATAATTCACAATTTCTCCGATATTATCTTTTTCATTTCTCCGATATTATCTTTTTCATTTTGCCTTGTTGTATTCATTTGAATGATTTTATTCCTCTTCTATAAGTTTTATTCGTTTCACAGTCTGGGTGAATTCACCCTTTTGTGCTCGGGGCTCATTATGGTTAACACCCCCACTGGATGTGAGATTTTATTAGTCCTCTTGCCTCCAACCCCCTCGTGGGGTCTTCAGAAATTAAGACATTACCAACCAAACGCTTCGTGCTGAACTAATGAGCCACTGAAACATGCTGGTGGGGGACTCCTTTTAAATGCAGCCTGACTATCTGCACTCTGTATTAAAGATAAAATGGGCTAAATATTTGTTACAGAAGTGGGATTGAATTGCACAACAACTGTTGAACTTTTAGCCGAGTTTTTATTGCTTTTGAGCTCTAAATCTGCTTGGACTTTCATGTAATGTACTATAATGCTGTGACAGATCAAGTAGAGTTGGGAACGTCGAACTGACTGCTGCCATCTGGAGTTTAGATGGACTCGTGGTAAGATCGAGTGTTATGGTCCATTAAAGGCACAATATGTAATTTTCGCTGTTAGTGGGCGCGTATTCAAAATAAACAAAGAGGCAAAGGCGTAGTTTGATGACGCCGTGACTGAGTGTGGAATCATGGGAGTTGTCGTCTTCATCCCCACAGCCGATGGAAATATTTTTACAATTTAAAATGACTCTTTTCTATTTGAATATATTTTAAAATGTAATTTATTCCTGTGATGCAAAGCTGAATTTTCAGCATCTTAACTCCAGTCTTCAGTGTCACATGATCCTTCAGAAATCATTCTAATATGCTGATTTGCTGCTAAAAAAATGTTTCTGATTATTATCAACGTTAAAAACAGTTGAGCTGCTGCTTAATATTTTGTAGAAACAGTGATGCATTTGTCTGCAGGATTTTCTATTGAATAGAAAGTTCAAAAGCACAACATTTATTTGAAATAGAAGTCATTTTGAAACATTACAAATGTCTTGACTGTCACTTTTTATCAATTGAATGTATCTTTTCTGAATAAAACTATTAAATTCTTCTTCAAAAAAAAGACCCCAAACATTTGAACAGTATATAATGTTGCTTCAGATCAGTGTGTTGGTTTATGGATTCTCCAAAGCAGGGGATTTCAATCTTTTAGTTGCTAAGGAAGCCCTAAATATGATAATCTTTTTCTTTGATTTCAGCTAGTTGCCTAACAAGGTAACATTTCTCATGTTCCTTTAGTTTCTTGAGGTACTAAAATAACTAAAACTGAAATAAAAATTAAATGAAGACATATTAGGGAAAAAAAACTAATGACAAAAAAAGAAAAGAGGAGATAAAAAATAATTTACAATATTAATAATAACTACAATAGTATCTCAAAAATATACTAAAATAACCCCATTGATTATAGCACTTAAAACCCGGAAAAGTCAGATTTTCATGATGTCACCTTTAAATAAAAATTGTAATATTTCATAATTTGTTATTATGCATTCAATAATTTTTCCATTTTTACCCCCTGCTTTAAAGCACCAGCATACTGTACAGGGGTTTAAAAAATCTTTATATTTTAAAAAAGTAGAACATTTAAAATCTATATGTCTATAATCTAAATCTAAGAAAATCTATATATCATGTGTTATTTGAAGTTAGAACTATTATATAACATAAAATGAATATAGCACGAAGATTACCTAGTTTTAAAGATGTCCATTAAAAATGTTCAGATTAATTTTTTTCATATATTTATTATTATTAAGTTATTATTTAAATAAAATACAAACTGTGTATTGTTTTATTATTGCTTAATGAAACAAATTTATGAGACACCAGTTTACATAGGTGTTCTTGCCTCCATCTGCATTATATATATATATATATATATTTTTTTTTAGTCAGTGTAATCATGCACATAAAATGTTGATTTAAAAAAAGTTGGACTCCTAAAAGCGTGTTGCGACCTCTAAATTCTCCTCTGTGATTGGCCCGTACTGCTGTTGTGTTGTAAATGTACATTAATTGCGTTTGTTTTTTTGTGGATGGACTATTTTTATACTCACTCTGATTTTAGAGAGCTCCAGATGCGGTGGATATTTTTTATTCTGGCGTAACTGTATGTAAGCATGTCGGTGTGAGTGTGTGTCCCCTGTGTGTGGATGTAGCTCTCATCTCTCCATCACTCTCTGCAGCTCCACACAGATGGACAGATAAACAGCTCTGGAGGAGTCACCAAACTCACTGTTGAACTCCACTCTGCTCTCTTATTTCTCCAATTCAATCCTTCGTTCTCACCCTCCTCCGCGAGGGCCTCCCCAAAACGCGGTGAAACACACTGACACATCCTCACAGCCCCTCTGTGGGACTCACTCCCCCCCCCCGGGATCATCATGTCTGTCTGTTCTTCTGTGATGCGCTACAGCAGCTCCCGTTGCCTAAAATAGTGTTGCTTTACTTTAGTGAGTTTGTTTCTTCACAGGTTGACTTGCAAAGACAGACAAAGTGTGGAGGAAGGTGAGAGGTGGATGTGATAGATGCTGTAGGTATCTGTCTACTTCTGAAACTGCTACAAAAAGCTGCAAGCTACGAGATTTTAAAGCCAGTAAAGCTAAATTTTAATCTTAGATGATTTATATCACCTCTGCTTTTATTAACGCCCACCTATTGTGCCTCAGTTAATCTTTTAAAAACACTAATAGTTTAATAACACTGTTAAATCTTTAGCAAATATCAAAATGAATACCCATTTTTCAAACTGTACATTGTACTGCTGTGATGACCAAATTCCCCTGCATTTAAAATTATTTATTTATTTACTTATTTATTTAAAATAGAATAGAATGAATGTATAGTATCAGTCATAATATGATAATTATTAAAAAATAATTTGTTATTGGACAGAATTTTAATATAGATGCATCCCAATATTCATTTTATCTCTTCCATATTAATCATTCTCTCTCTCTATATATATATATATATAGGATATATATATATATAATCACAGTTCACTACTCCATTATTCTGTGCATGCTCGCAGCAGATCTATTTAATTTTGCTGAAGTAACAACAGCAAAACATGTTTTTCATTTGGTAGGAAATGCTAGTAATGCCCACCGGTGAAGTGGATGCTGTGTGCAAGCTTGTTTTGTGCAAATTGTTTTTGGTATATGAAGTATTGAACCACAGCGTTCACGTGAATTTGGATTCAGCACCTTGGGCTAGAGTGACCTGTGAGAAGACTGCTATCTGCCTGCATGTGTACAAGTATAAGCCTGTGTGCTTTTTTTATGGATGACGTCTACCACACTGATACTGTTAGTATTTATCTCTGAGAATGCTGCACAACAGTGTGTGTGTGTGTGTGTGTATTTATCTGCAGACATCCATTAGTGCATGACAGTAGAGGCAGACAGGAACACTGTGTCTCTCGGTTGGGAGAGAGAGAGAGAGACTCTGAATTGCCCTGGCTTTTCATTGCCTCTTCTTCCCTTGTTTCCCTCCTTTCCTTTTTCAGGCTTTTCCTCTGTGTGTCACTGTCTTAGAGCACAATACCTGAGCTGGACACTTTTTCCCAGAACATATTGAAGACTCTATCAGAATTTGTGCCCAATATGTCCCAGTTTCTTCCCGTGTCAAAAACCATCTGAGCTGAATTCGTTGAGCAGCTAGAGTATTTTAACACAAAAACCTCCGTCTTATTCACTAAGTACCAAGGCCATTCTCAGGGCTTGCGATACTTTTGAACCTTTCTCCAAATGTGCTGAAATATTGCACCGCTGTATTTAAATCAACTCACTGTCATTCTTTTCAACCCATTCACGCTTTCCTTCTATGTCAATTAGGCTTTTTAATAGAATGTGCTTTATTCACAAAACTATTTGCCTATTAACTTTGCTCTATTACCACCTGAGGAAAGCAGGCAGTAAACTGAATTTCATTTTAGACCTCTGCTCTGTACATATTTTTCTATTGATTATAGCAGCAGTTATTCATCAACTGATGACGAAAAGAAGCGTTCTAGCCAGGCACAGACGAAGCTCATTTTTGGCTTTACAACTCTGTATTGCTTTCTAAAGCCTCATATTTAACATGAGTAAATTAATATAAAAAAAATTGATTTTAAAATTAAAATCTTTTATATTATTTATAAGATATAGTTAGAATGGGCGCTGAAATGTATATTTATTTACTGTATATCAGTTCCCATTTGTTATTTATTTTTTTTGTTATTTATTTATTTATTTATTTTAGTTTGTTTGTTTATAATGTTTTTATCTTTTGTCGGCCCTGAAAAAGTATGTATGTACTATACTAATTATATATATATATATATATATATATATAATATGTGTGTGTGTGTGTGTGTGTGTGAAATTATTTATTTATTTATGTAATTTTTTTTTTATTAATTTGATCTATTTTAATCATTTGTTAGCCCTGAAAATATTTGTTTGTTTGTTTATTATACAAATGTAATATAAATATTGATAACTTATTTATAAACTGGTTTCATAAATTGTTGGCCCTGATTTTATTTATTTACTTACTTACTTACTAACTCACACACTTATAATGTTTTCATCATTTGTTTGCCCTGAAAAAGAGTTTGTTTGTTTGTTTATTATACAAGTATAATATAAATATTTATAATTTATTTATAATCTGGTTTAATAAATTGTTGACCCTGAAAAAGTATTTATTTATTTTTACAAATTTAATATACATATTTATATTTGTAATGCATTTATTTATTATTATTGGAATCTTTTATTTGGCCCTCAAAAAGTTTTTTTTTTCTTTTTAATTCTAAAAGTTTGTTTTCAAGAAATGTGATTTTTTTTCTGATTATTTCATATATCGGGCTTTAATGCAATGACTCATGGATTGGATTGCTGTCATGGAGTGATGTACAGTCCTAGTTATGTATGCCAGATCATGATAGTTTGCCATCTTCCACTACCAGTGACTCAAAACTGGCTTTCAAGATGGGAAATTCTGGCACTCAAATTGCATTCAGCACTAATTTTGTGGGTGTGTTTGCACTGTAATGTGATTTGCATAATTCCTTTAGCGAATTGGCCGCTAAAACATGCTAAACAAACGACACTACCAGCACGCGCAACTCGATCTTAATGAAACTCCTAACATATTTATATCAAATCAGTCTCAAATACTTCCAGCGTGTGTCCACGTGTTTGAGGAGGTGTGGGCGGCCAAGTGCGGGTGCATTCAGGGCGCTGTTTTGAATTTCTGTCTTGATAATTATTTCGACTAATTACAACGTAATTGCCATGTTAACAGACTGTTTTTTGGCACGTACCTCGATGGCGAAGTCCAGCTGGACCTGTAAGTGCCTCTGACAGTTTGTGTCACTCAGAGGAAGTTGAAAACTGTGGTTAGAGCACCTCTACGTGTTACGCGGTCAGCTGCTTTGATGTTCAAAAAGCCCCAAATTTGGCTCTGATCACAATGACACGCGCTCAGATCTTCTGCCGTTAATTGCCGCTGTCAGCGACTAAAGTGGGTTTGATTGGCAAATCGAACACTTAAAAGCGTGATTTAACATACCCTCTGGTTTGACTGGGAAAGTAAGTTTAGTCTCGCTACTAAGAATAGCTTTGTGAGCGGAAATGATTGGGATGCAGTGTTTTTGTGTGTGTGTTTGCGCACACCTACAGGCGCTGTGTGGATCATTCAATGTTTAATCCATTACTTCCCCATCCTGCACAATTCCCGACACGCCGCGCTCTCCCTGACACACGCGCTGCATCTTTAATGCAGCCAGAATGTTGAAACGATGCACCTCCATCTTTTGCACTCTTTTCTCTCCTTATCTCATCACTTTAACAATGGGAAGCAGAAATTGGATGGAGTGGTGGAATAAGTGCGAGATTTTATGAGCTCAAGCGAACAATGCCGACTAGAGACGAGCAAATGTTGAAATTCGATTAGATCAAGCAGCGTTCATAATTAATATCAGCTTTTATCAACTTCCGTCGACGTTAAATATTAATAACCTCGCAAATAATAATACAAACAGGCTTCGGACTACACAAGTACCGAGGTTTGCTGCAGGAAAACACACTACTTCTCAGTCGATATTCTTCACTTGGAGTTGGAAGCTTTGGCATTATTTGCAACTTTAACATCTTGCTGTTAATAACTTTTCACTTCATCCCAGTTCCTGGCAGGAAGCACAATTTCAATTCTCATTCTTTCAGTTGTTTTATTAAGCCTTCTCTTCTCCTCCGCAGGCTTTCCTCGATTTGTCATCAACGCTTAAATGCCGCTGATGGCTTAGTTGTATTATCCTGTGCTCATTTTTCCCCTTCCATCTTTGAAGACACTTTCATATTTGCTATTTTGAAATGGACGATTTTACTGTTTGTTAATTCATAGACGAAATGTGTATTGAGATCTATGAATGTCATAACAGGCATTTGATGATCTTTATGTGTCTGATTTCACAAGCAGTTTGCATGCGTTATTTCAGCATTTATGCACTGCAATCCAATAACCAGTCACTCTCTGTGCTAGTATTGTGTGCCGTGTGTATTTAAATCAATGCCATTTGTTTTTGTACATTCACAAGAGTCATGCTGCAATTAATATAGCACGGTTGGGCATTTTTGACTGGCCTAGGATTGGGATTTGCACCATGCAAATGTTGTCCAACACTAACTTTGCACATTTGTGGCACAATTCCTTTAGTGAATTGAATGCTAAAACAAAGCAAATAACACATGCAAACAAATTACACTCATGAGCAGGAGCAATTTATTATTACAAATTCTTAGGTAAATTATTTATTATATTATTATTATTAAATTCTTTAAAAAGCAGCATACAAGATTGGGAATTGGATCAAAACTAACTTTGCATGTTTGTTGCATTATCTGAATTTCATAATTCCTTAAGTGAATCAAATTCTCAAGCAATATACCATTCAGCAGGAGCAATAATTTTTATTTTTTATTTATTTTTAAATTGTATAATTTGAATAATTAATCATTTGTATGTAATATTTTTATTTAATTCTCTGTTTAATTTGGTTAGATTTCTGAAAAGCACAGCAATTTATGGAGTCAAAGCTGATGTTATTTGAACTTTTACCAGCATGTTACAATGCTTTTAACTTGGTGCTTTGCTCCATAGAGCTCAGTGCATTTGGAAACATTTTATATGCATTATATTATCTGCTTATTCGATAATTTTTTCAGAGAGGGCTCCTGTTTTATTAATTTTTTTTTTTTGGCCCGTGGCCTCTTCGCTCTTTCTCACTCTCTTCATCTGTCTATCCATATATTCATTTCTAAAGGGCACTAATACCCCTGTTCTGCTTCTATCTGTCTGTCTGTCTCCCTTAAGTCTTATACAACCATCATAATCTTGCACAATCAGAATGGGCCGCTTTCATTTCTCCCTCCTCCTCTCTCTCCATCTCTCCATCAGTCTGTCTTGTGTGGAGCCACACTTGATCATTTTGGGTTCAGATCGCGGTGACACAAAAGATCCAGTCGTCAAATGGCTGGATGTCCCGAATCACTCGCTGAACAGCATGCACGCACAACGCATTTCATGTTCCATCTTTTGTTTATTTCTTTCCTTCAGCTTTTATTAATGTCTTTCTCTGGTTCCCGGTGTTGTCACATACACAAACAAACTCGGTATGGAATAAATCAGCACACTAGAGGACTCCACGACTCATGCTGCGCATCTGATGATACAGATGCCCACGCCTGTGTCCCCTCGGGTTAGCGTGATGGACGAACGGCGTCCACCTGGACACGTGATAGGCCGTCAATACGCTTTAAAAGAGACCTACGAATTATCTGACGCATTCTAGACACACACAAAGCCAGACTTTAATGCAGTAATCAAAAGCAGCATTCGCTAACATTTCCCCCCCCAACTTCACCAAAAGATAACAGCCAATTACATGGACGTAACAGGTGGAGAGCGTTTATTGTCATCTGCTTCTTTATCTCAGCATAATGCCTGCAAATCTGATCGCACTAAACTAAAGGCATGTGACGGGTCGATACAAGTCTGATAAAACTGCAAATCTGCACATTGCACACACAATCCTCACACTGTATGATTGATAAGTGTAAGGCAGACTGAGCGCTATAATATGTAGGCAAGTCTTGAGAGCATGCAATTATGTGCATGCAATTATAACTGATGGAGTGGTGCTCTGTGAAGTGAATAAAGTCCGTCAAAAGATGTTTGCATTTGATTGAAGAGTCTGTCAGAGGCTCAAATCAGGGAAAAAGAGCTGAATTTCCCATCAATCGGTGCAGAGGAATGTAAATGGGGAAATGGCACAATCTGACTTGAAACTTAACCTTTGATTTGATGGCGAATGTCTGTTGGTGTTTCTTTGAATTGGTTTCTGATGACTGGTCGTGGTTGAGTGGGTTCAGTCAGGAATATTTGTTTTGCTGCGTGTTTGAGTGAGTCAGACTTATTTATTGTGTTGCGGAATGGGGATGAGGTTTTACTGTAAAGGCTTTTCTTCATAATTCAGGGGCTTTATGAAGACACACTGGCTGATTGTGTAAAGAGCTCATTTAGAGCAACAGTATTTCAAAGTTTAGGCCAAACGTATAATTAGAATACTGGCTTATTTACTAGCCTGCCTTCTCTATTATGATTTTTCATTTTCTTCTTAAAGGAACAGTACACCCAAAATTCTTTCTTCTGTGGAGCGCAAAAGGAAAGGTTTCACAGAATATTGATGTTGCTCTTTTCCATAGAACGAAAGCATACTGTAACCAGGGGCTGTTATTTTAGTATTATGAATATACTATATTATACAGTAGCAGTTATCTTTATATTGGCAATGGCAAATGACAAATGCCACATTGAATTAAACTTGAAATGCTGAAGTAGAAAGAATTAAATAGTATTTTCTTGTAAAACACACTCCAGTACTCTGAAAAAACTTTGACAATTTTTAATTTGTTTGTTTGAATATTTATATTTTATTTTATTTCAAAATCATTTTAATTACTGAACACTATTAAATAGTTTTAGTTTTAGTACGCAACACCGACCGTCAAAAAAAGCACAATTCTACCAAAAAAAGCACCGTATAATTAGTCAAGTGTTCTAAATTCAAAGTCTTCTGAAGTCATTCGGGATTTCAAAATAATTTTAATTACTGAACACTATTAAATAGTTTTAGTTTTAGTACGCAACACCGACTGTCAAAAAAAAGTACAATTCTACAAAAAAAAGCACCGTATAATTAGTCAAGTGTTCTAAATTCAAAGTCTTCTGAAGTCATTCGGTAGCTTTGTGTGAGAAGCAGACCAAAGTTTAAGTCATTGTTTATTGTCAAATCTCATTCTCCATTCCACATAACTTTGCGCACCACGTTTAGGACGCTAATGAAGTTTCAGTCAATAACTAATAGGAATCCTCACAGAAACCTATTGTATGGCTTCAGAAGTCTTGGAAGAGAGTGCACAAAATGGACTGCATTTCTAGTGCTTTATTTGACATTCAGTGGTCACTATGCTTTTGTTATGTGGAAAAGAACAGCGTGAACATTTATGCTAATATCTCCTTTTGTGTTTCTCGGAAGACAGTCAGTCATACAGGTCGGAAACAACATGAGGGTGAGTAAATGATGACAGAATTGTTATTTGTTTAGGTTAACTATACCTTTAAAATATGCACTTAGTTGACAACTGTACGTTAGCAGACAACGTCTCGGTGTGTTTTACTGCTAAACAGGGTGATTTCAATATCGGTTCATATTTGAGAAGAAGATTAATTTCCTGTACATTGCTGACTGAGTGGACGTGAATCTTGAACTGATTTTTCCCGCTCTGTGTAGATTAGAGCTGGAATTTCCCCAGCGCAGATGAGCTGTAGATAATGGAGAAATACTCGCTGTTCTCGCAGGCCTCGGCGAGTGATTGCACCTCAGCTTGGGCAATCATTCGCATGATGTTTCTTGTAAATTGAATCACTTTGTTTTGATTTAGTTGGTTATTTGGAACTTTTATTTCCTTTGCTTTGTACTCACTTTCTGCTGCTTATTTTTTCCCATTTCTATTTTATCATCTATTTTATAGAAATGCCCTAGGACTATACAGGCAACCATTTCTCCACTCAGCCACAAGCTCATTCTTGCGAAACGCGGCTTAGTCAACACTTAGTCATACTTCACATGCTAAGAACATTTTTTAAAAATGTGACTAAGTGTATATGTGAGAATCTTTAAATCCACCTACAGATACATGGTGTCCTGTAACTCATTAAGTGCTCATTTGCCTTAATCATTGGCTGTACAAGAAAAAATTGCACATGCGTGTACATCTGCTTATGCATCTTTCAAATCGTGCTAGTTGATTTGTGCACACGCTAAAGGCCTTCAATAGTGATTTTCTTGCCATCTGTAAGACCCACTGTCTCTCTCCCCATGACTTCAGCATCACAGCATGAAACAACACACAGAAAAGCTCATACACACACCAGAATCTAAATATCTCACCCAACAATTAAATTCTGTCATCATTTGCTCACCCTCATGTTGTTCCAAACCTGTATGACTGATTGTCTTGTTCTTATCGGTACTGTTTTGTCTTGCATAGGCTTTTCAATAACCAGAATGATAAATAATTCAATCAAATTATGATCATGATGATTCAAATTATGATGAATCGTTCCCCCAACCCCCCCAGCCTAAAACTGAAAATGACACCCCATGAGTTTGTTTCTTCATCAGATCAGATGTGGAGAAATGTGGCATTCCATCACTTGCTCACCAATGGATGCTCTGCAGTGAATGGGTGCCGTCAGAATGAGACTCCAAACAGCTGATAAAAACATCACAATAATCCACAAGTAATCCACACCACTCCATTCCATCATTTAATGTCTTGTTAAGTGAAAAGCTGCGTGTTTGTAAGAAACAAATCCATTAAGGAGTTTTAACTTTAAACCGTCACTTCCAAAATATGAGTTCATAATCCATAATAACGTGTTCTCCAGTGTAACAAGTCCATTCACTGTTGTCCTCTCACTTCAAAACCCACAAACATATTTGTTTTGAACTGTTTTGGCTTATAAACAGTGCTTGATCTGTGAATATTTCTCTCCTGATTCAGACGAGATGATAGAGGACTCGTATTTTGTCCAGAAGCAACATTTTGAAGTTAGAAACAACTTGATGATGGATTTGTTTCTTACAAACTTGCAGCTCTTTGCTTCACAAGATGTTAATTGACAGACTGGATTCTGACGGCACCCATTCACTGCAGAGGATCCATTGGTGAGCAAGTGATGTACTGCTGATGTAATTTTGTAATCAATTTCTCTAAATGTGTTCCGATGAAGAAACAAACTCACCTACAACTTTGATAGCCTGAGGGGGAGTGAATCCTCATCAAATTTTCACTTTTAGGTGAACTATTCCTTTAGTCCTAAACATAACCCTAAAATCATATCTAGTTGATATGCATGATGTAATTTTAATATACAAATAAGAATAAGGCAAATAAGGCTTATTTGTTTTAATCAAATGCACTTGCATGATCTAACCGCACTTTGTCTTTCGTGCACTTCACGGTTTGAATGTTCTCTTCATATTTAATAAGAGAGATGAATATTTCATCAGCTCCACGATTAATATTTGTTATGACGGTGAACTGGATATTGAGTCTCAAGGCGGTGCCATGTTCGGCTCAGGATTACATGTGTTGGATATGATTGTGTGTGGTTACGTAGCATCGCTAACATGCTTTTAGTCTCCCAGCTATAATTACGTGACTGTACCGGCTGTGAGGAAAGGAAGGTGTGTGTTTGTGTAGATTAGATGCTGTGTTTCCTGAGCAATACGAATACTTTAATCTCATGCTTAGTCTTAATGCATGATGCCTTGCAGATTTGTGCTAGCTATGCATGAAGGAGTGGGTGTTTGTGATTGTGTTGGTACACAGCCTTGATGTTGACTTTGTGTGCTGTGTGTATTGGATAAAGGACCCAGTGTGCGTTTCCATTTCAGAGAATAAAAAGCATATTTACCGTCTGGTCTGTGCATGTGTGGATGAGGCTTTGTACTCACTGTGCTGGTGGCATCTCAAAGGGTTGCATAAATACATGTGGAAAAAACACAACTTTGAGCACATCATAAGCTGAGGAAAGGACTTTGAGTGTAATTCAACTCGAGTGCTGAGTGCAAATGCTGGAGTGTTTTTTTGTTTATGTTTTTACCCCCCTGGCTTTTTGTGTGCATATGAATGTGCTTAGCTATAGTTTTGCTGCCAAAAGTAAAATGTGTTTATTTATTTTATTTTTACTTATATTCTTTGTAGTATATTATATACTTTTCAAAAGCCTGGGGTTGGTACGCTCTCAGAAAAAAAGGCACAAAGCTGTCACTGGGGCAGTGCAAAAGCTAAGGTACTAATATGTACCTTTAAGATATTAATATGTACCATTTAGGGGTAAATAAGGTACAAAGATGTACCTTTAACTTTTGAACGGGTACCGCCCAAGTGACAGCTTTTTACCTTTTTTCTGAGAGTGTAAGATTTTCATGTGTTTGAAACGAAGTCTCTTATGCTTGCCAAGGCTGCATATATTTGATCAAAAATACAGTAAAAACAGTAATATTGTGAAATATTATTACAATTTCAAATAACTGTTTTCTAATTTAATATATTGTAAAATGTAATTTATTGCTGTGATGCAAAGCTGAATTTTCAGCATCATTACTTCACATGATGCTTCAGAAATCATTCTAATATACATATGATTTGCTGTTCAAGTAACATTTCTGATTCTTATCAGTGTTGAAAACAGTTGTGCTGCTTCATGTTTTTGTCTTATAGTGTTATTTTGAATTATAGTGTATAAAATATAATGTTAAACAGTTTGTGTGAGCATTTAATTAATGTGCATAGGTTTAGGAGATGGAAAATATTATTAGCTCACTATGAAAACAAGTGTCAATGGAAAGTCCCTACCATTATAGAAAAATGTGTATTATTGGTTGGGTGGCAAAAGGAGGAAGAAACATGGCAGATGGTAGAAAGAAACAAGTGAAGGAGGGAAAAAGGGAGAGTCTCTCTCTCTCTCTCTCTCTCTCAGCAGCTGAGAGCTCCAGATGGAGTATGACTGTGTGTGTGTGTGTGTGTGTGAATGTGTGTGAATGCTATACTGTACATGTATATGGAGAGGCCAGGTTTGGTTGGCACAGTTTTCACACTTTGGAGAAGATCTCTGATGGAACAAATACAGATAACTCATCTAGATGCAAATGAAAGCTTAAGCTCTTAGTCTAAAAACGCACTCAGTGTCCAAACTATTACCCCCAGTTTTAATTATTCCTGATTAACAGTATGTTCAGCGCATATGAGTTTTTTGCTGCATTTTATTCATATATTTGTATGCAAATGCTCTGGCAATACAAATGTAAACTATTTGTTGTGCCAATAAAACACACTAAATTTAAACTTATTTATAAAGAGAGTTATATGTATCATAAATCAGAATGTTTTATTTTGATGTTGAATTTAAATCATTCACTGTGTGTGTGTGTGTGTGTGTGTGTGTGTGTGTCTCTGTTCCCTCCTCCTGAGCTCTGTCTCATATATATAAGACTAAGTGTCCACACAATGAGCAGAACACTGATGACCCTCCTCATCCTCACTGACTGATGAAGAGCTGCTGAATCAAAGCACTTCTACTACACTAAAGGTAAAACTTGTGTTGTATTCTGTGCTCTCATCAATATTATAGTTATGAATATTATTGCTGTACTGTACAGAATTATATATATATATATATATACACAATAATTTTAAATAAAAATAAAAAATAGAATACTACTATTACTAATAAAAATATAATTATTAATAATAAAGAAATAATAAAAAACATCATTATAATTTGAAAGAACTGTTTTCTATTGTGATATTTTTTTCATCACGTCATTTTATTTCTGTGATGGCAAAGTTGAATTGGAAATTTGAAAGAAGCTGACATTTTGTTGCTCCAGAAACGTGTTGTATTATGACATAATACAAAAATAATACATAAAACAGAATTATTCTTGTAACAATGTAAAATCTGTGCCAGAATGTTAAAACAGGTTCAGTTTACATAATTTAATTGAGCCAACTGAAAGTTTTCAGTGAAGCAAGTCAACGTACAATTTTGAGTTGACTTTCAAAATTTTTTACCATGTTGCAATCTTTTATAATTGTTTCAACACTTTTTTTTAATCGTTTAAAGAATGAGTATTTTATAACATTCATTTTGCTGGAGGGGTTCATTTTTGTTTTTGCAATGAAAATGATGAAAAGGAACTTTTAATGTCTTGGAATCAGTGAGTGTGAGTCAAGAGGCTAAACATTCCCTAATTTTCGCATCCAATTATGATCCAAAAATTACCCTGTACCAACCAGCCACCCAACCTCCTGCATGCGTATCGCTCTGTGTGTTTGTGTGATTTGACTGCATTATGCATGTGACATGTTCTGTCCATGTGTGTGAAATGCATTTGATGGGGCTCTACGGCTGTCAGACAGTGTATTCTCTTTGGCGCTCGCTTCTTCAGCGGTAGTGTTTAGCATTTGCATGGTGAAACATGTCGTTCCCTTGAGGCATTCCTTCAGCGTCTAAACAGCTGTGTGTGTGTGTATGCATGTTTTAGATGCTATGGAACAGAAGCACACCCACCACATACGTACAGACTCAATTCAACTCAAATTTTAACTGCAGGCTTGATGGTGGATTCTATGAAATGAGGAATTTTCATTGATGAAATAAAATTTAAAATCATGCACAGCACATGCTTTTGTCTGCATTGCCAGCATTCAACAGCAATCCGCTGCACAAGTATGCTTGTTGGATCGATTTTATATGATTTAATTATTAATCTTGTAACCTTGGTGTATTAATTATGGGTAACAGTAGTGCACTGTTAGGTACAAAACTATAATGCTGTCTTTTCATCACAGTTGTAGTTCATAGTAAGTGCATGTGCTCCAAATCATTGGCCCTCTTTTCACCTGGTATTAACGGCCATCACGGGTGATCTGATCACAAGTTGACAGCGCTAAATACAGGTGTAACCGGGGGTCCAAAGCATTTTGTGATCCCATCACTCAAACCACGGTCAAAAGTGGTCAGACATGCATGTGACCACATCGCAATTCTAGTGTAAACGCTAATGCATCTTGAAAGGGAAGCCTCCTATTCACCAAACACAAAATCACTGGGTAAAACAAGGGGTTTGAACTTTCATGGTTAGGTACGATTTTTATAAGAAGAAAACTGCCAATAAATAAATAAAATAAAAATGAATAAATAAAATTGTGTATGCACAAGACTTTACAGGACATTTTACAGGACAAGTAAATGCTACTCTTTTCTTTTTATTGATATGTTTTTTTTTTTTTAGCAGCAAAACTGTAACTTTCTATCATTAATATATATATATATATATATATATATACTTTTACTTTTTTTCTCCTAAACCTTAGACGGCACAAAATCTCATCTCAACACTTTTGATGAATGGCTTCACTATTTTTCATATCAACATTTTTGAGATTTAGTCAGTTGAAACTAGTCAGTTTTGAGGTTAATTGGTCTAATTTTGTGTCTCTGTTATCTGACATTGTATTATGTTGAGTATCACAGATTTTTGTAAATGAAGGATTTGTGAACACATCAATGATTGTAGATTTGTGGAGTACCAATTATAGTTTCTACTTAAAGTAAAACGATAAAATCAGACCCTTTGGGTAAAATGCACAGAAGGCAGTTAGCAAAGGCTTCTGTTTATTTCCAATAATAAGACATTGGTTGATGCATCATCATCCTGCTCGTGCTAAACTTACATCTTAATGTGTTTCAATTTAAGAGTAAATGCACATTGTTCTTATGGGGGGCATCTTACCCTACTGTAAAAATGACCGTGAATTTAACGGTAAAAGACTGTAAAAATGCTAAGGTAAAAACCTGTTAAATGGTTAACGGTAAATTCCCCTACTATATACGGTGAAAAACTGTATTGGACATTACATGTATTGGACATAAATTTTACGGTAGTATACCGTTTTTGGAAGTGAAAAATACCGTATAATTTAAAGTGAATAACCGTAAATTGACATTCCCAGAATTCCCTGCGTTACATTTCAAATTTGATGTTCTTTTGTTGAAATAACTATGTTTCTTCTTAGTTTTTTCTTATCAGTTTTGTATATTAGGGTTGTGTGTTACACCTAATGTTGTTAAATGAATGTTTATTGCATTATTTCATTTTCATGTGTGTTACCATGATGGTGTTTAGTGTTTGTGTGAATGACACTGTGCACCTTCTATATATGTTATTATTTAAAAGCTGCTTGTGATGGGCTTTGGTTCATCATGTGACTTTCTCATCACCACCTGCATTTGGTGGTTATCAGTGTATTACAAAGGTACAAAACAGATTTCAGTACTTCAATAGGTTGGTATATTAACATTATATCAGTTAATGAAATTACGGTATTTAACTGTAAATTTAAGTTAAACCCATAAAACCTAAAACGTTGCTACCGTATTTTTTACGGTAAAATTCCGGCAACCACAGCTGCCGGTTTTTTACCGTAAATTTTATGGAATTTTTTTTACAGTGTATATATGAGCTGATATCTCCTTGATAACATGATCATCAGGCTGTGCACAGACTTCTGCAGTTCATTCAGCTCTTCATTTGCTGTGTATATATGGACACTTGTGTTTATTCTGTACTTAGCGACTTGGTGTTTGAATTTCCAAAAGTAAACTTTTCTTTCTCTCATTCTGAACACCATCAGCTGACCAGTGGCCATCCGGTCCTTGTATGCATGTAAATGGAACAGTCTCCAATTACCACAGCACGTACCTATTGGTGTGGTATTTTTAAACCTCATTTCATGCATGTGAAGTCATCAAAACCAATTCACTCAAGCACACAATGTACTTCCGACACTACGGAATTACGCCGCGCATTTGTGGTGAAAATCTCCAAGTAAAAGCACAAACACTTTTACAAAAGAGCTGAAAAGAAAACTATGGCTTGAAAAAAAAAAAATTTTTTTTGTACTTGTAGTGTTTAAGTGCACCGGGAGGGAAATTGGCTGACAGGTTGTCAGCTTGTTCTTAATGGGGCAGGGTTTTCCAGAGTGCACTTTGAGGTGGATCTGCATCGATTTTCACTTCAAGAGTCTAGTGGCGAAGATTGCATGCCTGAAATATAGGTGGTACCTCAGCAGTGGCCAGCCTTGGGCGAATATAAGTGCGTTTGGATCGTGTTTGTAAGTGTAGCATCCTGCAAGAGAGAGAATCTTTGTCAGTGTGTGACCGAGAAGAAAGGCTGCGCGTTTTTGTGTGCAATAAAGAGAAGATACGTGCATGCATGCCTGTGTGTTGTGTGAATGTGTTCATGTATTATGCCGCCGTGGGCTCTCGGTGTCCATGGTAACCAGATCTGACACGCCTCCGAATCAGACTTATAGGTATGTCAAGCTTGTGCTAACCCGTCAAGGTGTCAGTGTACAAAAGAATGCATGTGAGTTTTCACCCTTAGAAACTTTGCTTTTTTTAAAACATCTTCCATTAGATGAGTCACTTCACAGCTCATGTTTTTTTTAAATGCAGGCTGAGGGAAGGAACTTCAGTATAGTGGAGTTGGCAGACAAAGGAAGGGTTGCCTGGGGGAAAGTCACACACACATACACAAACACACATTGAGTTGTCGTTCTAGCTGGCGTCCAGTGCCTCACCTTATCACAAACTCAAGGTGACCATGACCAAATTTACATTAATGAGGCATCAGCTTGTTTAATATGCTAATAAAAGCAGCGTCCTGCTGTGACTGGAGTGTGTATGAGGAGCTATGGATGTATTCATGGGTGTTTATCGTATGTATGTGTTCATATAGTTAACGGTTCTTTCATGCTTTTACTAGTGTTAATACGGTAATATTTATGGAAGCTTAGCTAAAAAAAAGTTAACTGAGAAAGTCTAAAGTAGTCAAATTATGAGAGAGTTTCAGAAATAGTCGTTCTTGTGATAGGAAAGTCCCAATGAAAAATAAGGTTGCAGTTGTGCGATAAAAAGTTGCAATTACATGCACTACTATTGAAAGGTTTGGGGTCAGTATATATAGTTTTTAGGAAATTAATACTTTGATTCAGCAAGGACACATTGTTACCACATCAAAGGTAACAGAAAGTGCATTTATAATGTTACAAAAATGTTTATTTCAAAGAAATGCTGTTGTTTTTAACTTTCTATACATCAAAGAATCCTGGGGAAAATGCATCACATTTTCTGCAAGTTTTCAATATTGATGATAATAATGTGTGCTTCTTGAGCAGCAAATCCGAATGATATCTGTAGGATTGATGCTGAATATTCAGCTTTGCAACACAGGAATACATTACATTTGAAAATATGTTCAAATAGAAAACAGCTATTTTAAATTCTAAAAATATTTCACTATTACTGTTTTACTGAATTTTTAATCAAATAAATGCAGTGGTAATATATATAAAGTCACAATTGTGAGGAAATAAGCGCAGTTGTGAGAAACTACCTTTTCTTATATCAATTCATAGTGGAATTACCTTTTATGTATGTATGTATTTATATAAAACACGCTTCTATAACTATCATACTTAAAGTTAAGGAAACTTACATTGCCAAGATGTCTGAAAAAGTGCATCATCTGGAAAGCATTGCATTCTTTTGCGTCAAATTTGTGTACAAAGATCTGCCAGGCATCTAAACATTACAAACATTACGAATTAGAATATCCCAAACTGCAAAAGGTTGTTCTAACATCCGACAGGGAACGTTTTAGCAACACGATGAGAAAACACTAGATTTACAAACAGTAAATCTTCCAGATGAAAACACATTTCAGACAGGCATCTCTGTGAAATGTCAATGCGATGATGACCATTTCATCAGGTCCAAAACTAAAGATGCTGATTAGTGTTTGCAGAGGCTGTACTCATGTGCCTGACTGCACATCACATATATAATTAGCTGCTATTAATATAAATGTGCTGTTTATGACTTGCTTGTGCTCTGTGCCGCAGCAGCTCCTTTTAACTTTGTCGCAAACAAAAAAGACAATGGCTCTACAAACACTGTGAGAGGAACACTTTGAAAATTTCTAATGCCATTTAGTAGAAAAGACTCTCCAGATAGCTTTTAGACCCCTGAACATCAAAGAAGACAATTAAGAGATTATGCCCTTTTTCCTTCAAATGTATTAAGGAACGGTCTTGTGGGGGCCGAGCGCTTGGCTAAAACGAGACGCTGGCTTGAAAATCGCCTTGCCTTACGATCGCAAACCTGCTTCTCCTAATGCAGTCTGATCAGTGGTTAATGGGCCTTTAATGTTTACTCTCAGGAGCAGTAAGGTTGGTGTCCTGCATCCATCATCTCAACATAATGCACGTTAAATTAGTAGCTAATGACACTAATAGGGCCGCTAGCGCCCAATGGAGTGCTGAGTGGGATGTCCATTTGTGATGCTGTCCATTCTGAGTGAATGTGTTTGTGTGAAAGCGAGTGAGTGGGAATCACTTGTAGTGTGAAGCTTTTTATGTAGTGGCTGGTTAGCCTCTTGCTTTCTGGCGACAGCTCTGGGTGCAGTCAGTTTTGGCCTCAGCGAGGTAAAGGATGGGCGGTCAGCTTAAAGCAACATTTGTGATCAATTATATATCAATGTGTGGCCTATTTAAGACTTCTGAATCAGCTGACAACTAACAAATTAACCAATTAGGTGTTAGTTACTTGTATCAGTTCTAAGCTACCAATAGCCATTTTTTTTAGCCAGAAGCTGGTTTTGAAATTAAGCATTCAACAAGCACCTATGGGTGTGATGTTTAGGTTTTCACATATTTTTGTGCATGTTACGTATACTGACATTATATTGGCTATCAGGGTAATTATAACTTGAGTTGTATACTTCCATTGAATTTCTCAACATGCATTGCAGCCAGGATTGTTTGTCATTCTAACTGAATTGAGAAAGCATATTGAATTCCATTTCCACTCCTGAATTTGAACTGAATATGAATTTTGGTAGCAAACAGAAGGAGAATTGCAATACAAATTTGGAGACAAATACAGAGTTCTGGCATGAAACTCTAGATGGCGCAGTCCGATAGGTCTAACTCAATCTGACCTAATGACATCATTATCACATGGCACAGCTGATTGGGTAGAATTAAATTGAGTTTTATTTGGAGAAATCAATATAGTTCTACTATTAAACACTTAAAACGCCTTAAAGATTTATTGGATGGATAGATAGACAGACGGATGGACTGATGGATGGATGGATGGATGGATATACGTTAGGGGTGTGCAATATTTATCATTTACGATAATATTGTAATTGTTTTAACAATGTGCGAGCTGACATTATCGACTGTCACTCACTTTGTAAAAAACACACAGAACCATGTCTTGAGAGTCCGAAAGCAGTAAGAATGGCCCTATAATTCATCATGAAAGCAAAAAATATCACTGTATGGGTTTTAAATTTTTTGTAGTTATAAGATATGATATAGTTAAGTAATATCACACAAGTAAACAAAGCCAGAGGCAAACATTTGTGCGTCTCAACACAGCAGTGTTTCATTTCTGAATGAATCTATTTTTGAATGAATCATTTGAGTCAGTGATTCAATGATCCATTCATAAAGACATTGGCTGTGTCTGAAAGCTGAAAAATGCTGTCTTCGAAGGATGCATTCCAAGGTAGGAAGGCATCAAGGCACGTCCGAATCCAATGTCAGCTTCACTTCCTGTCTTCTGAGATGCCTTCATCTGATCGAAGGCATTCGCTGCCATTGATATCCCACAATCCTGTGTTTTCCATTCTGTGACAAATGAGCTAAAAAAATAAGGATGGCATCTGAAAGTTGCGTTTGGTGGACAGTTTGTGTGTAAATGTATGTTTCTGACCAACTTTTTCCATTTTTGATGCTACTTCTAGCGAGAAATCATTATTATAGTAATTAAATACTAGCTTAGTTGTCACCAAATCTCGCTCTACTTTGTTGTTGATCATTAAAATTTTACGCTGCCTCAGAAGCCTGTGCAAAATCAGTTTCGTGAGGTGCCTTCATACGCAAACTCTGTTTTCAAAGTCATTGCCTGATAAGGCAGCAAGTCAGCAGCCTAAGCTTTCGGACGCAGACAGTCACTTGCTTTGTTTCTAAATGAATCAGCCATTTTGAACGAATTGTTTGAATGAATGATTCAATGAATCATTCATTATAACAGAGACGTGCTGCCATCTACTAGTGGTTTTAGTGTCATTTGTTTATCCATGATAGGCCTAATCCAGCCAAGATCCCAGCACAAAAATATATTCAGTAAAATTTTGTTTAATTATCATTATCGGAAAAATCCCCCAAAAATATAGAGATTATATTTTTGTTAATATCACACACCCCTAATATACGGATGGATGGACAGACTGACGGATACAGTGGGTACGGAAAGTAAATAAATATACTTAATATAATAATTAGTATACTTAAATTTTTCACTCTTTGTTATATTGCAGCCATTTGCTAAAATCATTTAAGTTAATTTTTTTTCCTCATTAATGTACACACAGCACCCCATATTGACGAAAGTTGCGTTTGGTGGACAGTTTGTGTGTAAATGTATGTTTCTGACCAACTTTTTCCATTTTTGATGCTACTTCTAGCGAGAAATCATTATTATAGTAATTAAATACTAGCTTAGTTGTCACCAAATCTCGCTCTACTTTGTTGTTGATCATTAAAATTTTACGCTGCCTCAGAAGCCTGTGCAAAATCAGTTTCGTGAGGTGCCTTCATACGCAAACTCTGTTTTCAAAGTCATTGCCTGATAAGGCAGCAAGTCAGCAGCCTAAGCTTTCGGACGCAGACAGTCACTTGCTTTGTTTCTAAATGAATCAGCCATTTTGAACGAATTGTTTGAATGAATGATTCAATGAATCATTCATTATAACAGAGACGTGCTGCCATCTACTAGTGGTTTTAGTGTCATTTGTTTATCCATGATAGGCCTAATCCAGCCAAGATCCCAGCACAAAAATATATTCAGTAAAATTTTGTTTAATTATCATTATCGGAAAAATCCCCCAAAAATATAGAGATTATATTTTTGTTAATATCACACACCCCTAATATACGGATGGATGGACAGACTGACGGATACAGTATATGAATGGATGGGTGGACGGATGGATGGATGGATATATAGATGGATAGAGAGATAGATGGATATAGAGAGAGATATTTGTGTTTAGTTTGTATATTTGATATTCCTATTTATAAGTTTATATAGTTATAATGCATAGAATGTAGTTGTAAATTCTTACTGTCATTCCAGTTCAACTTCCTGTAGGGTGTGGCAAATTCTAATTCAAATCTTTTCAAATAATTTCTACTTTTGTTGTTCCTGTCATTACTGATTTTGTGACTTTCACTGATGATTAGTGAATTTACAGTTTGATTAGTGAAATTCCAATTGGCAAAACGAAGTAGTGAAAATTTGTATGACTATTAGCTATTAATGCATCATGATTTTTAATAAACACTTTCTTTTTGTTACAGTGTACCACTGAAAAACCCATATTGGTCAACTATTATCATCACATTGATTTCCCCTCACTGGTGCAACAAATGCAGGTTCGCCAGTTGAATTTCAACAGAAATTTAAAATTCCTCTGGTGAATCTGCTTCGAGCAATTTCTATTGTGCCATTATTTGGGTTTTCCCCACTAGTTAGTTATTTTATTTCATAGTTTCTATACGGAACTAGTAGGGACTGGGTTGAGCTGCTTAACCATGTTTAAATACTAGTTGACCAACTTGACCACCTTAACCTGGTTAATACTGTTTTTTTTTTCTTTCTTTCTAGCAGACATGTTTCAACTTCTATAAAATTCACACTTGCTTTCTTTCAGACATTTCTACTAGCATAACTTACATTAAAGCACTGCAGTTTAATTAGCAGCTTGTTTGATGACCAGGGTTGATTTCTCATCATTTCTACTTGATAACTGTCACAATTTCTACTTTTTCCTTGCAGTGCAGAAAATCAGTGCAAATCTAGTAGCAGCAGAGCTTCTCACAAACGCATTTGAAGATCTTCACTTCACGTTACACCCTCTGCGTTCGCTTGTAAACTTTGAAGCTCGCCTTTTATTTCACTTTAAACTCTACAGCCTTGAACCGCTAGAGGTCAGTTTACCCTGATGTCTCGCTTCTGTATGAGAACTGCCGGAATGAGTTTTTTTAAAGACCTTAATATTAACTTGAGATAAAAATTCAATTCTCTCTTATATAGAGCAAGGCCATCTTCACGCTTGGGCTCCATTGTGCACTCAATCTCTGGATCTCCTTTCACATCGCATGCTTTCTGATTGGCTTGGATCCAGGCTCCTAAAATCATCCGTGAGCATTCCCTAAACACGTTTTCTCACAATAAGGAAGAAACCGTCTTTTCACACTCTACCATATGGTGGATTTTCTTAAAGTCACGGAATGGAGCCGCAGATTGAATGAAATGAATATTAATGAAACACTTTTTTTTTCTTTCTGTTATTGAGTTCGTAACAAGAAAGAAAATATGTAAGGAAACAGTCGGCTTGCATCTGGGGAGCCTTTGATCTCGGTGAGGGTGAGGAGAAATATGTGCGGAGAGATAAAGATGAGGTTTTTCTCTCCGTCTTGCCACTGTTATTATTTATTTCTCTCTTTCTTGATGCTTTCTGACTGGAAGCCTCGTGGGAACTACCTTAGATAAGATAAGATGATAAGTCCAAATGAGTGAAGTATGTTGCCCGTGCCATTGCCACCAGGCTCTCCAGTAAATTGAGATGTGTGTGTGCGAGTGGTCGTGTCCCCGTGCGCCCGCTTCTCTGCATCGCCCGTGGCTTTACCACTGTATGCTACAGCGCTGGAGCGCATACACAAGCTCGTAATAGAGGTTAAGTATGCTTCAGGCTTTCCCCAAAGTCCCTCCTCTCTGTTTCTGTCGCTCTTTCTGTTTCGCTCCCTCCTGAGTTCTGTTTTGTTGTGCTAAAGGAAGGAAGAAAAGAGCTGGAAAGATGTAGTCGAGTGCTGTTTGCTGATGGATGGATGGATGGATGGATGGATGGATGGGTGTGTGTGTGTGTGTGTGTGTGTGTGTGTGTGTAGTGGTGTGTTGTGAAATCGTTTCTTGTTTCAGTGGAGCTGTATCTGGCCTCACCTCAACCTTTGACCCAGCAACAAATCAAGTTCTTGTCTTCCCACAACAAGAAGGAGATGAAAAGATAAACATATTGATGAATAGTGACAGAGCACAACAAGGAGAAATGAAAGATAAGGCATACTAGGATAGGAGAAAGTATTTTAACATAGAAAACTCACTTCACCTTTGAACTAAAATGGTTTTACAACCATTTCCATGTTTTAAATCAGCATGTAATCAAAATGGCCCTTTTTTCACTTTTCTAATCTTTTTATGCATTATTTCTTAATGCAGGTTATTTTGTCTTTAATCCAAAATATAATGGCTTGCTTCTGAAATGACTTTCCTTTTTGGTTGAGGTCATTAAGACTTTAATTAGTTAAATTAGTTAAAAATATTAGTTAATATTAACCAGTAGCTAAATGGCTGTTTAGCCATTGTTGTAGGTAATGAGGTAGGCTAAAATCTTGTCAGTATTTAACACAGTAACTGAAATCTGGTTAGCATTAATAACCACAACAAATTTGAGAAAGAAATGTGACATGCCCTGTATCCAATGTGCACACTGCAAAAATTTATTTTGTACTCAGTATTTTTGACTATACAGTATCTCCAGTACAAATATCTAAACATTCTTATATCAGGATGCAAGAGAAGACAAACGTAAGATATTAAGTCTTGTTTTCTGAAGAAATTTTTTTTTTAAATTAAGCAAATTTAAGTATAAAACAAGAAAAAATATATGCCGATGGGGTCAGAAAAATAAACGTAATTCAATGGGAAAACAAATTTTTTTCTGACCCCACTGGCGGGTATTTTTTCTTGTGTTAAACATAAATTTGCTTAATTTTAAAACATTCTTCAAGTCACTTAAGTCATTTTGCTTCTCAAGTAAATGTCTCTTGATTTTAAAATGTTTATATATTTGTACTGGAAGGCAAGATAAAACATTTTTTGCAGTGCATGCAATCCATACTAAATAGTATGTAAAATTATAATAAGCGTGTCCCAAAGCATAGTATAGTGTGTTAAAATAGTATGCCAAAAGTCCCCGAATGGTCTACTATTTCTGGTAGATTTTTCAAATGTGGATTGGTGCACACTTTAACAGCTAATATTGCCCACAAGCCATTGCATTTTGGAGGAGCATTCGTTTCAGAATTGTTTGAGTAGTGTAAATTTAATTCAAATGTGAATTGAGGATGTTAACTGTGACAGGATGATTGACAGGCTGGTTTGTAACCGCATGCAACTATGCAACAGAGCGCAATTTTATGATGTGATATATAATATAATATGGAGGGTAGTAGTTTTCCACAATCCACTGCAGACTCACGTTCAGCTCGGACTTTATTCACTTTTCATGATGCAATCAATTCCAGAATCAAATCCAATCATTTTTTTCCCATTGAATATTACGTTTCATGTGGAAATACGACACATTACGGGAGTAAAATGGGTTGTGAATGCCCATTGATGTGATCATTTTATTTTCTGGTGCTTTAGTTTGAATTCCATCTATGTGCTTGTGCTTCACTATAGCGGGGTGATGTGTATGTGTACTCTAGGGGGCCCAACACATGATTCTTGAAAAGAGAAACATAGAAAACCCATTTATTTCAGAGATTTTGTGGATGGAGAGAGAACAAGAACAAGAGACAGGCAACCATTTTGTCTAGAGCTCAGTCTGCGTGGGGCGGCTGTGGCTCTGGTTGCACATCCAGATACTGAAAGCAGATGAATTTATTATGTGCAGCTGAGCTCCACAGAGAGAGAGAGAGCAAGAAAATGAGAGGGTGCTAGAAAAAGATTGAAAAACATGGCACAGCCTGTGCTGTGGGAGTTTAAGCACATTAAAACAATCAAGCTATGCCATTTGTTTTGGTGCACCATTGCACTGTGTGCATGTTTGGCTCGGAGAGGAATTGATGGGTGGGAGCCTCGCTTTTGTTACTATATCTGAGGTGACAAGACCAAAACAATAGGCTGAATTGATAGAAATGGAGCAGAGGTGAGTGGGGAGAGATATTAAAGAACCATGAAATCAGATTCAGAGTTTTGTGGCTTTTAGTCCATGTGCATTAGCTTTGAGCTCATCTGTATGCTGGTGTACTCGCAAAAGTAAACTGATTAGCAGTGGTTTTGCTTCAAGACTTGATTTTAACTATGCTGTTTTCTAATTTATTTAGAGAACAAAGTTGTCTTGCATCTGCCAAGTAAAGTATGATTGGATGCAAAACCTTTGACATCAACAACAGATTTGTGAATTATATTTGGTAAGATTTTACTTAAAGCCTGTATAATGCATTATAAAGGAATTCATAATGTATGTTGTAATGCATTATATCTTTTGTAAGCTAAAAGAATAGTCCACCCAAAAATGAAAAGTTGCTTAAGGTTTACTTACCCTCAGGGCATCAAATATGTAGATGAGTTTATTTCTTCATCAAAAAAGATTTGGAGAAATTTTGCATTACGTTACTTGCTTACCAATGGATCCTCTGCAGTGAATGGGTGCCGTCAGAGTCATCACGATAATCCACAAAAAATCCACACTACTCCAGTCCATCAATTAACGTCTTTTGAAGCGAAAAGCTACGTGTTTGTAAGAAACCAATCTATCATTAATGCGTTTTAACTTTAAACCGTTGCTTCTGGACAAAATCCATAATCCATAATAACTCTTCGTCCTGTGAAAGCGCGCATTCTCTGTTGTCCTCTCACATCACAATCCACCCACATATTTGTATAGAACTGTTTTGGCTTGCAAACAGTGCTTGATTTGTGCAGATTTCTCTCCTGATTCAGACGAGATGACTTTTTCACTGGAGAAAGCAATATGATGGATAGAGGATATTTTAGCCAGAAGCAAAGGCTTGAAGTTAAAAACATCTTAATGATGGATTTGTTTCTTACAAACACACAGGTTTTCACTTCACAAGATATTAACTGATGGACTGGAGTGGTGTGGATTACTTGTGGATTATTGTGATGTTTTTATCAGCTGTTTAGACTCTCATTCTGACGGCACCCATTCACTGCAGAGGATCCATTGCTGAACAAGTTATTCTCTAAATCGGTTCGCATTAAAAAACAAACTAATTTACATCTTGGATGCCCTGAGGGTGAGTACATTTTCATTTTGGAGTGAATTATTCCTTTAAAATGCATTATAATGCAGTATTTACAAATTTCTTGTTACATCTGCAATTTGTTGCCTGTCATAAATTATAATTTCTAAAGGTAACATAACAATTAAGTATTATAAAAGTTTTATAACTGTGGTTACAATTATTTATGACATCTTAAAATGCACTATAAGGTGCATTACAAAGCATAATTAATGCATTAAAATAATTTATTAATGCATTTAAAGGCTTCAACTAAACTGTTACCGCGTATTATTGTCCCTTTTCAAAGTTGATTGATCAAATTTGATGTTTCAGGAGGAAATGCATAAAAAAAAATCTTGGCAAGCTATTTCATGTAGCCATAAATAATAATAATTAAAAAAAACACTCTACAGTAGAAAGAGATGCATTGGATGAGTGTTATATAGAAGAGTGCAAATGAAGAACAAGAGAAGGGCGGAACGGAGCACCTCATGAATAGTTGAGTTTACAGAAAACAGTCATTTCACACAAATTGTCGACCCCGGGTATGCTCTTGACTTCTGAATTCCAGTGGTTAAGAAGAAAATAGCATAGTGATGTTCAAAGTATGCACATATTGAGATGGGTTCTACATAATACACTACAATCAACTCGAGAGGTATTCAGCAAGAGTGCAGGGTCAGAATAACACATCACACATGATCAAATGTACCGAGCGTATCCAGTGCGTGATGTACATTAAAGGGCAGCATATGTTGAGGAATGAATGATTGAGGGATTTCAAGGATATTGCGGAGCGAAGGCCGGATATATATGTCAGTTAGAGAATGAGTGATGGGAAGAAATGAAGAGAGGTGGGAGACCCTGCTGCGCTGCACTGACACTCATCGGGAAAGAGAGTGAAACACAGACTGACAGAGAGCAGATTGTTCTCCTGCAGATAGAGAGAGAGAGAGAGAGAAGGGTGGAAGATAGCAGAGAGAGAAAGAGAGACTCTTGACACGGCATAGAGGGGAGTTTGAGTTGAGAGCTGAGCTGTGCAATATACAGTAGTATATATATATATACTGTATATATACACACACACACGTATATATATACAGTGCACAGCATAAATGAGTACACCCCCTCTGATTAATTATAAAAGATGTATTTTCTTAACGATCACTAATATAATTCATAGAAAGATGGCAAAATTGAAATGTATTAAACATATTCTTAACAAAAACAGAGAAATACATGCCATAGATATCTGTAAAATAAGAAACTTAGCCAATTTTTGTTTAAATGAAAGATTGCAGAATTGAGTACAACCTAGATTTAATTCAACCAAGTGTAATATTCTAGAAATAACTAACGTACTCTACGATTAGCTCAGTGAATAATTTTTAAAAACCATCCTTTTAACAATATGAAAATTAATATATTTATTTTTTCAGTGAGTCTTTCTGCATTGTTATGCCAGTAGTGGTCACAAATTTAAGGAAGCCTGTTTCTGCCACAGGATAAAACAATAAAAACAGTAATTGTGACTTTTTATCTCACAATTCTGACTTTTTTTCTCACAGTTTGCAAGTTTATATCTCTCAATACTGACATTTCGTTTCAGAATTGCAAGTTTATACCTTGCAATTCTTTTTGTCTCAGAATTGTGAGTGAAAATGTTGCAATTGTTTTATGGCAGTAATGGGCTTCCATATATTTGAGTGAGAATCATTCAGTGCCGAGTCGCAAAAACGATTCAGAATCTCTGATTCAAAAACAATAATTCATTCAGGAACAAAATGTCAGTACTGACTGTTTCTCTGAGATGAGAAATGGTTATATCATATTGATAATATAAAAATATGATTTGATTTATACTTATTTATTTGCTCTGAAATGAAATGAGTTTTTTTTAATCATAGGACCCAATTAAACAACCATTGTTGTCAAAAAAATTAAACCATTTAACATTTAATTATATATATATATATACAGTGGGTACGGAAAGTATTCAGACCCCCTTAAATTTTTCACTCTTTGTTATATTGCAGCCATTTGCTAAAATCATTTAAGTTAATTTTTTTTCCTCATTAATGTACACACAGCACCCCATATTGACAGAAAAACACAGAATTGTTGACATCTTTGCAGATTTATTAAAAAAGAAAAACAGAAATATCACATGGTCCTAAGTATTCACACCCTTTGCTCAGTATTTAGTAGAAGCACCCTTTTGATCCAATACAGCCATGAGTCTTTTTGGGAAAGATACAACAAGTTTTTCACACCTGGATTTGGCGATCCTCTGCCATTCCTCCTTGCAGATCCTCTCCAGTTCTGTCAGGTTGGATGGTAAACGTTGGTGGACAGCCATTTTTAGGTCTCTCCAGAGATGCTCAATTGAGTTTAAGTCAGGGCTCTGGCTGGGCCATTCAAGAACAGTCACAGAGTTGTTGTGAAGCCACTCCTTCATTATTTTAGCTGTGTGCTTAGGGTCATTGTCTTCTTGGAAGGTAAACCTTCGGCCCAGTATGAGGTCCTGAGCACTCTGGAGAAGGTTTTCATCCAGGATATCCCTGTACTTGGCCGCATTCATCTTTCCCTCGATTGCAACCAGTCGTCCTGTCCCTGCAGCTGAAAAACACCCCCACAGCATGATGCTGCCACCACCATGCTTCACTGTTGGGACTGTATTGGACAGGTGCCTGGTTTTCTCCACACATACCGCTTAGAATTAAGGCCAAAAAGTTCTATCTTGGTCTCATCAGACCAGAGAATCTTATTTCTCACCGTACATTAATGAGGAAAAAAAATTAACTTAAATGATTTTAGCAAATGGCTGCAATATAACAAAGAGTGAAAAATTTAAGGGGGTCTGAATACTTTCCGTACCCACTGTATATACATACACATGTATGTATGTATAGGCCTATATATACTAAAACATTTTATTATGTGAAAAATGCCACATGAAGAAGTCAGAGTTTTGAATCGGTTCACTAATATGTTCAAACACTAATATGTTTTTCTAAACTCATCTGATAAATAATTTAGGAAACTTAATGTTTGCATTAAAGTTGTCATAATATTTGCAATGTTGCTTCATTTACTATCGCTAGAAACATTTTCAATATTTGATTTGTCACGCAACTCAAGTTCAGATGTAGTCTTTACAGCAGCGAGAAACACAGGCAGACAGACAGACAGACGTCTCGCTGTCATTCGCCGTAATCCGCAGACAGTTCAAATGTGCGTGGTCAGGATCAGAGAAGATTAGCTTAGACTCAGAGAGATGCGAAAGTCTGGAGACAAACACGCACAGCACTTACTCCAGACAGCACTGTACACTCATACTGTCAATAGAGAAAACACCTCAAGGCACTGAACGTCTTGTTTTGACGCTTTCTCAACACTTGTGATGCTAACATGCGTCTTCTGCTCTCAGGGTGGCTGTTGCTTTATCTTATAAACTCAGCAGAGCATAATCAGATCTTTGCTTCAGTCGCCAGCTACACTTACACACACACACACACACACATATATATATATATATATATATATATATGCTCATCAAGGCTGCATAAGAGTAAAAAACATAATATTGTGAATTATTTTTTAATTTAAAATAACGTTTTATATATTAATGTTTTAAAATGTTCTAAAAAACAAATGTTCTTTTTAAATAAAAAGTGTGTTCTTTAGCATATTACTTCTTGCTGTATTTAATTTGAAATGTTCCGTCAACGCAAGGAATACTGATTAGGTGTAAAATGAATTCATATTTCTGCTCTTTGAATAAGGGATACTCACTTATTGTCTATAAGGCACCCAGAAAAGGATACAAATTAAAAAACATCCTTATAAAGGCTTAAAATGTAATTTTTTGTAAAGGTTTTTTTACCTGAATTGTCATGATTAAGACTTTTTTTTTTTTATTCAAATCCTACTCTGAGAACTATGAGTATATTATTTAATGAAATGTTACTGTTATTGGTATTTATATTGGCTGTACTGAAATGAAAATCGTGACAGCACTAGTCCCTAGAAATGGCTCTACTGTAAGTTTATGGATTTTTGAATTCTTTATCGTCTACCAAGCCAAAATTGCTTAAATAATGCCATGAAGCAGCACTGGCTTCTCCCACAGAGAGCCCATCAGATACGAGAGGAGAACCTAAGCGAAAGTCAAGGATGGTTTGTTTTATTAATTCACATTAAAAAAAACTGTTTTGCTGCCAGCCACGCAGGTGTTTTGCAACTCCACATGAGCCTGGGCAGCCAAATACACACACACACACACACACACACACACACACACGCTTGCTTGTCTCAGGCTCAATTATTTATGCATGCAGTATCCAGGTAACCACTCCATCAGGGAGGTAAGACACCATCTAGCGAGTCCCACTGCTGCAAACATACACATACACACAGACAAAGCCAGATACAATATTATGTTAAATCAGTCTGAAAACTCTTTAAAATTAACCATTCAAGTCACTGTGACAACACCTGAGGGTTTTACTTTTAGATGCCAAATATGCACAAAAATGATTATCTCCTTGGAAGGAAAGCAAAGACGGCTATATATTTGAATGTATAAAGACTAAAAAAATTAGTAAAAAAAATAAAAGTGAAATAAAAATATGCCATAGAAGTTTATTGTTATGAATATTGCAGAAAAATACTATCTTCAAATTGAAATTTTATGAAATGCATATTTTCCAATACTCTAAAACTGAGAAAATCGAAGCCATAAATATAAAGTTGTGTTCCAAATTTGAGTTGTGACTATTTTTTTCAGGACCATTTAACCCTTTCGAATCATTTCCATGATTTTCTTTTTGTTTATTATTATTATTTTATTTTTTGGTATTCATGTAGCAAGTGCCAAAACCTTTACCAAGTTTCATAACATTCCTATAACGTATAAAATTCAAAAAAATAAAAATTGACCGTAGAACACCAGAAGCTTGAATGTAATCTTTAGGAAGTCTCAGAATATCCACATTAACATCCACTCAAAATTAATAGCCTACATTATAATGTTGTGATGACCATTCACTTGTAGCATTTAATTGATTTTTGTGTTTTTTACTTTGAAACTAGTGTATTTATATTGAGAGTGAAATAGTAAGTGTGATATTAAACAACATGCTGTTTCTGAAACTAAATGTGCCTTAATTTGTTGTATTAAAGCCAATACCAGAAAATTATCATTTAAATGTGATAAATTCTTTCTACCCAATGTTAGTGGCATGCTAGATATTAGGAGCTCACCTGAAAATCCCTGACTTACACAAGGACATCTAAGCAGAACAAAAGAAGTCTACTGTATAGGGTTCTGATCTTCCGAAATCCTTGAGCAGCTCTGACCTTGTGAGACAAAGCTGCGATGGGTTCTGTACGAGCTTCGTTTGAATCCACTCTTATACTACATGCTTTCCATTCAGGCAACTCAATGACAGCAATTTAGAGAGATTGGCCTGTATCAAACTGACTTGAGCTTGGAATTGTTCTCTCATGTCCCTGAAAAACTAGGGTTCCTCCTCCCCCATTCATTTGATTCACTTCACCCAGGCTATTATGGGAAAAGAATCAATCCTACTGTTTTATTTGAAGAGAAATGCACTTATGAGTGTGAGGAAGAGGAAGCCTGACGGAGGTAGTTTTGCAGAGACGCCGCATGATAGACGTGCCTTTAATCCGTTGAGTAGGGCTGGCAGATGGATCAAATATGGAGCGAATTGAACAAACGCTTTTTGCAGCTCCTCAGAAGAGACTGCTACTCGACTTGCTGTCAGAGGGTGAAAGAAAATGTTTGAGACATGGATTAGGTTTCCAAACAAAATTAGTCATTTTTAACAAAGGATGTATGTCATTTCATGTAGAGGTTCGAATGGAAATCAAGTTGTTGTTGTTGTTTTTTTGTAACAAACTTTTTACACTACTAGTCAAAGGTTTGGGGTCAGTGAGATTTTTTTGAGTGAAATTAATACTGGTATTCAGCAAGGATGCATTAAATTGATCAAAAATGACAGGAAAGACATTTATAATGTTACAAATATTGCTGTTCTTTGAACTTTCTATTCATCGAAGAATCATATTTATAAATATGTATATATGTATGTGTATATACACACACACACACACATATATATATATATATACGTATATACATATATATAAATATGTGTGTGTGTTTTCCACAAAAATATTAAGCATTCAATTAGTATATAACCGGGTTATAGTTAACTAAAACTACTAAAACCATTAAAAAATGTTACTTGAAATAAAATATAATGAAAAAAACAAACTTGGTAACACCTTAGAATAGGGAACACATTAACTAAGACTTCTCCCTAACAAACTCCTAATTTGGTGCTTATTAATATTTAGTAAGGTATTAAGGTTAGTAAATTGTTAAGTTTAGGTATGGGGTCGGATTAAGGGATCTAAAATATGCTCATGCGGAATAAGGCATTTACATGTGCTTTATAAGTACTAATAAACAATCAATATGCTAGTAATATGCATGCTAATAAGCAACTAGTTAATAGTGAGAATTGGTCCTTAAAGAGGTCATATGATGCGATTTCAAGTTTTCCTTTCTCTTTGGAGTGTTACAAGCTGTTTGTGCATAGATAAGATCCCTGAAGTTGCAATAATATTTCACAATATTACTGTTTTTATAGTACCTGTAACACTTTACAATAATGTTCCATTTGTTAATATTAGTTAACAGTGAAAAAAATTCTAAAGCATATATCAATCATAATTTTAATTTCAGCATACTAACATGTTATTAAAACCAAAAGTTGTATCTGTAATACTGACATAAGCATACTAACATAAGCAGTTGTATTTTAAGATTAATAAATGTTGTCACAAATGTACTGTGCATCCTTAGTTAATGTTAGTTTATGCATTAACTAATGACAACTTATTGTAAAGTATTAAAGTTTTTACCGTATTTTTTATCAAATAAATGCAGCCTTGGTGAACAGACTTCTTTCAAAAATAACCAAAATTAAAATTAAAACCAAAACTTTTGAACAGTAATGTATTTTGTTTTACTATTTGCTTATAAACAGCAGTTTGTAATAGTTGTTAAGCAAATCCAGTCACAAACCCCACAGCCAATCAAAACATTATCTCTAAGAGCGGGAACAAATCGCAGATGAGTATGCAAATTGGATTGGTGTAAAGAGAAAATTGGATTGGTGTAAAGAGAAGGTGAGGCAAAGGCAGAAATCTAGCAGGTCACCAAAATAGGAACAGGGGTTAGCAAGAACACGGCGTCTCTCTCTCTCTCTCTCTCTGTGTGTGTGTGTATAATCCTCTTTGTGGCATTAAGAAGCGGCCGCAGTGGACTGAACGGGGCTGTTTTTCTGCATGTAGACAAATTTCAGACTGCACGTCTCAATTATCATGATCTTTATAAAGCTTTTAAAGGCAGCTCAGCACACCGCAACCTCTCTCTCTCTCTCTAATTCTTTCTCTCTTTCTAAGTCTGGTGGCTAAGTATAGTGGTGGAATGCTGAAAGAATATGGGCGATAATGGGATGAATCAGAAGTCAAGCTGCTGCTGATAATTATTATTATTTCAACAATGAATCTTTTGTCAGTCCCTCCAAAACGTCCACCCACCTCTTACACTTGTGTGTGTGTTTTCATTTCCTCCTACACAAGCAGGGGTCGCTGGCCTTGGGTGACATCGCAAGGAAAAAGCCTGTAAAGCAGAAACAGAAAGGTGTTGAAAGTTTTTGAGCTATTAAGAGAAAAGTAGGAAGAGAAATGGCAGTTTAGTTGATTGTGTGTTCCAGTGATGCAGTGCAAAGTGGAGTTGTTGTTCGTTCTCATCCTTTACGTCTCATTACGTTCCTGGAAATCGACAGACTTGTAAAAAAATGTCCAAATCTGCCTGTCTTCTTTCTTTTTGTCATTCCATTGTCTCGCTTTATTCATCATCTCCCTCGCTGACATTCCTTCTTTTTATAATAATGGATTCACAATTGTGGTTTATTGCAGGTCACGGTCTAGTTTGTTTTCCGCAGACTTCGCTCTAATAAAATTGCGATATGGATGATGCACTCAGTGACTTTTAAGAAGTTCCTCTCAAAGAGACGCAAGCGCATCAGCAGGAGCGGCGCTTTCAGCAGTAATTTGCTGGTGGCAGTCTGCTTTTTTCCTAGATTCCTCATTCTTATTAAATTGTAATAGGGATTATTCTGTCAAGGATTTCTGAAGCTCCTCCCCCACCCTCACAGTTCCCGCTTTAATTACAAGACGCTTTTTAGAGACAAAGTAAATACAGCAGCTGGAAATACGACTCAAAATCAGCAATTTTAAACATCTTCCCTGGCACTCAACACTCATCTATCTATCGTTCTATTACACTATCTGTCTATTATCTATGTATCTATCTGTCTGTCTGCCTATCTATTGTTCATTCGTTGTATCTATTGTTCTGTCTGTTTCTATCTATCTATCTATCTGTCTGTCTGTCTATCGTTCTACCTATCATTCTATCTGTTTATTGTTCTCTCTATCATTGAATTCATTTCATTCATTTATTTATTTTTTAGTTTAACAAGATATGCTCAGGGATTTCTGAAATTACTTCATGTTCAGCATTAGTTCAATGCTTTAAGTTATTTGTTGAGAGACTCTGACAAAAAAAAAAGCAGCACAGCAAAAACATAAAATTGCAATATGGATGTAAATATTTCACATTAAATTGCAAGTTGTTTGTTTAGAGACTTTACTGCAACAAAACAATCACAGCAGCAGTGATTATTAGCAGTTCTGCCAGAAATTTGCTGCTTGCACTTTTTTTCTTTTTTTTGGTCATTATTTGTTTTTTGTTTTTGTCTTGTCTTCCTGGAGTCTTCATTCTAATAGAATTGCAAGGATTTTAATTTTCTCTTCCTGCCCTCAATGTTTCTCATTTAATTGCAAGTCATTTGTTGAGAAACCCTACTCAACAAACAAACAAGCCACACAGCATGAGCTACGACCCAAAATAAGCAGCTTCGGCAGAAATTTACCCAGGCCAAGTAAATGAACTACTAATGTAAGAACCAACCAATAGAGGACACATGTGAGACAATAGTACGTGAGCAGACGACTCGAGGGACAGTGTGCAGCTGATAGCAATATATCTTCAGGATTGCACGACATACAACAGCTCTTTGTTTAGACGCATTAGTTTAGATTTGTTTATGTTGCTTTCAGTGCCTGATCTATGCGATAAACCCCACTGATATATGCTCACACACTGAGCAAACCCCTCTTGCTTGCTAGAACATTGATAACAAATGCTCTTGTTGAACACAGCGCGGTAAAAACAATCGCTGAAGGTCTCATGCTGTGTGGCTATCAGCTTTTATCAAGCTAGTTTTTTTCATTTGTTCAACTGATCTCTCTAGCTCAATGCTGCTGTTGAAATACTGGTGTTTTTAGGAGTGTCCAATATTGTTTTCGCCCCCCCCGTTCAAGTTCTCTGTGTGAGAGCTTTCATGCATTACTGTGGCTCACTGCCCGGTTTCATCAAGAATCTGTTTTATATTACAAATGTATGTGTGATTACGTTGTGCGTGCGTGCATGCATGCGATGAGCACATCTGTTTCTTTACACACACTGGAAACAGAGTTAATCTGATCCCTCCGAAACAGGCTGAAATTCACAGAAAGATCACCATTGTGACTTTGCAGATCAAACTTTGCCATTTTGTACATTAGGAATGTACAAAATGGCAGTCCTGGTGGACAGCCACGGTACCGCACTGTCATTTCCATCCAAACACACTCAATCTTCCTGTCCTTTCTTATCACTCCCAATCATCATACCTCTCATTTCAAGAGCGTTTTATTGGCACGACAATGGACAAAGTTTCAATAAAAAGGTTTGGTGAAGGCAGTCCCACTCATCTATCTCTCTCCACCTCACTCATCTCTCTCTCTCTCTCCCCTTCTATCTCATCAGTTGCTCTGAGAGCAGTGGGACTTACTAATTTTAGCATACCCACCCCAGCAGCAAGTCTTAGCAAGCTTTGCCTGTGAATACCTCATCAAACTGAGCCGCACTACAAAGAACCTTATCACTCCAGCTATAAATGTCTAACTGCAAAGGGAAAGATAAGGAGTCATGGTGTATTAGTTCTCAAAGGGGTTTACTGGTCCGGAGCACTAATGGTGGACATCACAATGGTGTCGGAACAGAAAAAAAAATACAGATTAATATCTCTTTCCACAGCCAATTTGGGCCACTTTCAAATGTGGTTTTAAATGTAGTGCAGCTTGTATCTGGTTTGTGGTCATCTGAGCTACATCTAGACCAGGGATGTGGAAAATTCAGAATTTCAACTCATCAGTTGGAATTTTAATTAAATTGGCCACATTCCACAGGAAGTTGAATTGGAATGACAGGAATGATAATTTAACACAAGTAATGCATTTTTGAAAGTGAGGTGTTCTTACACCCTTCCACAAAAGTTAATTAAATGCAAACTAAATACAAATTTATGTATGTGGCATCTATCCATCCATCATTCTATCTGTCTAAGTTCTATCTATCTATCTATCTATCTATCTATCTTTGTTAATCAGTCAAGCTAATATTCATAGTTTGTCTTGACAAACTTTGTTTTTCTAGGGTAAAAAAAAATCTGTTTATTTTAATTCTGCTTCCTTGCATTGAAATTTGAATTTTTAATTGAATTTGTTACCATAATTCAAATTAATTTCCTGAATTCAGTCCTCAATTCAGTTCTGAATGGCACACAGCCCTGATATGAACACTCATATCTGATTCTCCTCAGAATTCAGATAGATAGATTGACTAAATAAACATTGGTGGTAAATACAACTTAGAACAAGTCTTCATTTTCATTTATCTGGTCACATACAGTATCTCACAGAAGTGAGTACACCCCTCACATTTTTGTAAATATTTTATTATATCTTTTCATGTGACAACACTGAAGAAATGACACTTTGCTACAATGTAAAGTAGTGAGTGTACAGCTTGTATAACAGTGTAAATTTGCTGTCCTACACAAAGTTTCTGATAACAGCACATAACATAGGCACCTGATTCTGAACAAAAAGCTGACTGGCACTTGTACACCGAGGGACTTTTAATAAAAGTCGCAATGCATCATTATATGCAACCTGCAACTTGTTAAATTTAGCTTTACTGTAACTGCACCACAAGTGGGCAGTATACAGTGGAGTGCAATAGGCTTTAAACAAAGCTATTTTGAAATCATCAGTACACATGCTAAATTTACGAACAGGCATGTTAGCTTGTGCATACAATTTACAATACTGTCTCTGAATGTCATCATCGTCACAAAGGTCACTTCTAATGATGTGACCAAGATATTTGACCTTATTCACCACCGATAACTCCTGTCCAGCCAAATAAAAAGAGGGGAACACAGCCTTACGGTCCTCCTTTGTCCTCACTATTATAACAACACTCTTTTTTATGTTAAACTTTAAGTCATATTGCTCACCATAGTCAGAGCAGACTCTAAGCAACTGTTGCAGCCCAGCAGAGTAAGGTGAAATTACGACTAGGTCATCTGCATACAGCAGATGGTTCAAAAGTCTTTCTCCCACCATGCAGCCAGTCTTACAATTTTTAAGTCTCTGAGTAAGATCATCCATATAAAGGTTAAAAAGCATGGGTGACAATATTCCACCCTGTCTAACCCCATTTGTTGCATCGTTTAGTACCATCACAATTTCATCATGCATGTTACATACATGTACATGTACACACAAAAATACATCATATGGAATTTGAATATTCCCCAGAGACTCATCAGTCAAGTTATAATAATGCTGCATATCACAATCTGTGAGCTTAGCCCACTCAACTCTCCCATCATGGGTATCATTACCCTTTTTGGTTATCTTTGGTTATATATTTTTCTATATTTAGCATCACAGAAATAGGCATGTGATCTGTTGCAGCTGCTCCATACAAGATTTCAACATTCACTATACTTTCATGAGCATCAACAGTGCATATGCAGTGATCCAGCCATGAAGTTGTATTCCAGGCCTCACTGACATATGTGTAGCTGTCAGTTGGCAACAGATCCAAACTTGACAGAATTAAAGTATTATCCTGACAAAACTTAACCAAGTACTGGCCAAACAAAGATTTCACATCAGAAACATCTGCATTAAAATCTCCCATTACATAAATACAAGTGCATTCACTCTCTTCAATGAAAGAGCATATAAAAGCAAGCCTTTGAATAAATTCATCCTCATTACCAGGACATTCATAGGGCATATAAACATTTAAAATAATAAAAACATTATTGTTGATGGCTACTTTTATTCCTATACACCAATCAACATTCAATCTAATCACTGTGATTACAGGATCATATTTCATATGCCACATAATGGCCACTCCACCAGATATTCTACCATGCACAAACCCCAAACTCAAGTCTGTTGTGGACTCTCCCACCCCGTGAAAGACACTATTGACAGAATTAAGTTTGTCCAGATCTTGTTTCGGAAGGAAAGTTTCCTGTACACATAAAATGTCTGTGTTCTCAAACAGTTTGTCAACAACGAGCCGTCGAGCCTTATCCGTCGCAGTTTGACCCAAACGCAAACCATGGGTATTATATGACACGACTCTCATTATATGCCGATTTTAATCTACTGGGTGGTGTAGCCCCCCCAAGCGCGTTCGTCTTAACATCTTCAGCATCTTTCTTGTGCATCATCTTTAGAAAAGGCTTCCTTCTGGGACGACAGCCATGCAGACCAATTTGATGCAGTGTGCGGCGTATGGTCTGAGCACTGACAGGCTGACCCCCCACCCCTTCAACCTCTGCAGCAATGCTGGCAGCACTCATACGTCTATTTCCCAAACACAACCTCTGGATATGACGCTGAGCACGTGCACTCAACTTCTTTGGTCGACCATGGCAAGGCCTGTTCTGAGGTGAGAGGTGTACTCACTTCTGTGAGATACTGTAAGTGGTTTGTACGTTCAGAGAACAGAAAACCCACATAGAGGATTTTATGTGTCTCTTGCTTGTTTCAGATCAACCTTTACCAGCACAAGCCAGGAGCGTGGGGCCAGTTATCGGGGGCATCATTGCCGCCATAATCATCCTGTGTTTGATCGGCGCTGGTGTGGCCATGTACCACAAACGCCGCCAGAGCGTGGAGAACGGAGAGTGAGTGTGAACGCGCACCCACAAACACAATCACACATTCATTTCAAACATCCATTTTTTGCTCTCTCTTTCTCTCCTGGCTAGAACATCCAAGCTATTTTTGTCCCTTTCATTCTCAATGCATCTTAATCGGTGCGTTCACGGTATAGCATGCATGCGCACCACGGTTATAGCTGAACATCTCGTTCTATCTCCTTTCCAGAGGCCCCCCCAAACACAAGCCGCCTCCTCCGATGAAGTCTGGCAGCTCGACAGAAATAGTAAGCTGATTTTTTTTCTCCATCAGTCACCTCTCAACGCTCACATCTGACATTCTCTTTCAACTCCGACGTATTGAGCTTTCTTCATTATACAATGTTGAGATTACTTACAATTCTCCAGGCTATCACCGCAATTAAAACACAGCTGGTGTAAAGACATATGCATAAACCACCATAAAATAGATCTTTACATTTAAACCTTTGAAGTACAAGCTTAGTACTGGGCTGGGGAGGAAATATGAATGGCTCAAAATAGGATAACTGCATTTTTCTCTGGTTAATGATTATTATCCGTTCACTCGGTTGGTACTGGACTGCATAAAAACAAATTTGTATTGTAAAGTACAAGCTAAGTGAAAAGAATGAGAATTCCTAATGCTGCCCTCGGGCCACAGTCGAGAAAGAAGGGGTTAACGTGGGGGTAATGTGTATTGATTGAAGCTTAATGTAGAACGTGTGGGTGGAGCTAAATTTGTGTGTGCATACGTGTGTGTGTGTGTGTGTGTGTGCGCAGGCAAATGAACGTGTACATCACAGGCATCTTTCATCTCGGCTGCCCTAAAAATCTGTGATTAATTCAGCTGTCAGCACCCCTAAAATATGTGATTATGAGATCTCTCTTCATGTTTGCTGAAAATATCAGCTGCAGTAAAAAAAAATCTGCGGTTATTTCACTCTAAATACTGCCTTTTACCAGTTAAAAACTTTTTGATTAGCCTTTTTAGCCTTTCCTGAAGATGGTCATACGCGACCGTTCAAAAGACTGGGGTCAATAAGATTTTATTTAAAGACATTGATGCTTTTATTCAGCAAGGACACATTAAATTGATTAAAAGTGAGAGTTAAGACATTTGTAATGTTACAAAAGATTTCTATTTCCAATAATTATTCTTTTGAACATTCTATTCATCAAAAATCCTGATTTACACAAATATTAAACTGCACAACTATTTTCGTCATTGATAATAATAATAAGAAATGTTTCTTGAGCAGCTAATCAGCATATTAGAATGATTTCTGACGGATCATGTGACAGTGAAGACTGGCGTAATGATGCTGAAAATTTAGCTTTGCATCACAGAAGTAAATTATATTTTATAATACATTCAAATAGAAAACATTTATTTAAAAATGCTATAATATTTCACAATATTGTTCTTTTTGCTGTATTTTTAATCAAATAAATGCAGCCTCGGTGAGCAGAAGAGACTTAGTTTAGTTGAAAATGTTGGTAGTTGAACAAGATTCAAACTTTTGAAGTTTCAAGCACTTGAAATATGACATTTCTGTCGTTTACTCAACCTGCACGTTCCGTCAAACCTGTATGACTTTATTTCAATTGTGGAACACACAAGATATTTTCAATTTTTTGCCCAAACAATGAATGTCCGATGTTATTCCCCCCCCCGCCATCGTTCATCAAAATACCTTTTTTTTGTGCTCTGCAGAAGAAAAAAGAACATTGCAATGACATGAGGATGAGTAAATAATGACAAAAAAATCCCATCAAGGCGAGAAATGTTCCTCTGATCCACAACCAGCTCCTAAAGTGTCATCATCTCATGTGTTTGTGTCTGTACAGCTGAATAAACCACAGGACAAGACCACAAGCATCACAGAAACCCAGCCGCTCAGCAACTATGAGACAAACTACTACGAAACCAACTCTGCAGAACCCGTTACGGTAAGATCCCCCTTCCCAAACTTCAGTGGTGGACGAAGTACACAAATCAAGTACTTGAGTAAAAGTACAGATACGTATAATAAAATATTACTTCAGTAAAAGTACTCAGTTTTCAATTTTACTCAAGTGAAAGTACAAAAGTACTTGATTTTTTATGTACTTAAGTAAAAAGTACCGATAGATGAATGTTTATTTTGCAGTTTTATATAGGCTACTTATAT
>NW_015625585.1:342875-352047 GCF_001515625.1 Sinocyclocheilus rhinocerous
GTCTCGGAGCACATGATATATTATAAGAAATAATGATAATTTTTATGAAATGTAGTGAAGTAAAGAGTACGATCTTATGCTTTGGAATGTAGTGAAGTAAAAGTAAAAGTTACTCAAAATAAAACTACTCCAGTAAAGTACAGATACTTGAAAAATGTACTTAAGTACAGTAACGAAGTTAAACTACTTTGTTACTGTCCACCACTGCCAAACTTTGATGTGCAATGCTGAGTAAACATTACTTTGAAGAGCTGTGAATCCTGTTCCTGAATCCGGCTCCATGACTTCCACCATCCTGAATTACCACTTCAAAAGGCAATTTAAGTTACATTTCAGAACATTCTGTGATATACACACACACACAGTATATATAGCAGTGTACTTACCTCACAATGGGTACTAAAGACCCCGTCTTGCAGCAGGCGGGTTATATGCATATGCTAACGGCGAAAGCTAGTGACTCATAGCGATGTGTGGCATGTGCTAACACTGCCAAAGGGTCTTTTATGTGGATTAATATGATGAGCTGGTTATTTCATCAACTATGATAACCGTAAAGCCAATTACTAAAGCGGGTCTGTGTATGAAGGCCAGACTCAGACACGTACCTTTGTGATCAAATCCCCAGGGGACTCGGTTTGGGCTTTCAATAAGTGCCTGCATTTATTGTTTTAGGTGGTCTAGCCTGCAGCGGCAGGCATTATTCAGCATTTAAGAATTGGCTCCATTTAATTTGTGAATTTAAATTGAGTTGGCCACACCCCAATGGGAAGTTGAGCTGGAATGACTGGAAGAATAATTTAGTGATTTTATTTTGTTTTAATCAAATTACACACAGGCACAAAAAAGGAATAATTGTGTGCATCATTAATTTCATTAATCATGCTTTTTGTTTCTCTGATATATAATCATATCAGTAATATATCTGTACAGACATATATTTACATATATACAGACATATATTTCTAAACTCTGCTGGAAATAGTGATTTTCTAACATGGTCCACACAAGAAAGTCTCCATATTATTTATCAAATGAATAATATTATGTTTTAATATTGTTACATTTATTTACTTAATAAAGTATTTATATTATTTATATTTAATGTTATTATGTTTTATTGTTTATATATTTATAAATACAAATTGTGTATATTTTTTATTTCATTAAATAATTGTATTATATTTATACAATTATATTATATATTGAGTAATGTTTAATATTACTATAATGTTGTATCATAGTTTTATTTATAAATATGAATTAAGTATAATACTATATTTTAATATTATACATATATTTATGACAATACATAAAAAAAAATAAAAAATTATAATTATAAAACATTTAAACATTTTTGTTTTTATTTTAATAGTGTCATATTAATATGGATTTATTACAATTTATTTATTTATTTATACATACTGGTAAAAAAAAATGTATAGCCTGAATGCACTGTAAGTCACTTTGGATAAAAGCGTCTGCTAAATGCATAAATGTAAATGATATTTATTTATTAGAAATCTTATATAAAATCCTATCCTATATAGTCTGATCACATATTTATGGATAATTCATACTGAAAAATGAAATGGATTATTAAAAAAATTCTAAATTAAATGAAAAATTCCCTTACAATTTACATAAAGTAATTTTACATGCAAATCATTTTCATTCTGAATGGTGTACATCCCTGGTAGCCAAGCTAAAGGCTGGGAAATATGCTGTAATAACTTTTATTAGATCTGTGAAATTGATATTACATTCTTTGTAAGAACATCACTAAGAAAAATAAAACCCTTTTTAGTGTCCTTTCTGTGTCCAACCTCTATAAAAAGGTTAAATGAGCGGGGCTGAAACTGGCTTCACCTCATAACTGAGAAATAAAAAAAGAACATTCGCCTCACATAATTAGAAACCAACTTTTGCTTCATCTTTCAGACAGCGACACACACACACACACACACACACACACACACACACACACTCCAGCCATGCATGACCCTCCTACCTCCAGCCCCTCCCCTCCCACACCAGTAATCAGGTAACTCCCACATTAACTGGGAGATAACCACCACACTATATTAGCACTTTTAAATTAAATTTCTGCTCACTGTGAGTCAGGAGGTGAAGTGTTCTATCAAACCGTTTTATCTGCCGATTCTTCATTCGGTATCAATTAACTCTAATAAATAAGAATGTGCGCTTATGATCTCCAGCTAATTATACTGATGCTTAATGACCGATTGAGGTACTATTAAAGTGGCATTAGTAGCACCTCAGTGATTGTAATGAATTGTGAATGTGTGTTTGTGCAGCTTGTTACATTTGTCTGAACCGGACGTGTGTGTCGTGACAAAACTGCTGTTATGATCAGAGGAGCTGTCTGAAATAATTTTGCTAGGAATTCGATTCATTATTTTTTTTATTCTTTAATTCATTACGTTATTTTCTAAGAATTATGCATTTAAATAACTTTACACTTTACAGATTTGAACTAATGCAACATTGTTTATAAATATGAAACATGTTTAATATTATATTTCAATTATTGAAATATATTTGTTATTACATTTATTTATTGTTAAAATATATGTATTTAGTTACATGAAATATGTGTATTATTAAATATATTTTATTATATTTTTTAAATATTAATTATGTACTATACTTTACGGATTTGTAGTAATGGAACATTTATAAATATCAAGTTTAATATATTTTATTATTATTACAAATATATATTTATTAAAAAAATGTAATGTTTAATATTATTAAAATATATTTTAGTATATTTATTTATAAATATGAATTATGTATTATAGTTTACACTTTACAGATTTGAACTAATGCAACATTTATAAATATGAATAATGTTTAATGTTATATTATAACTTTATATTATAACTTTATTAAAAATATATATTCACTTATGAATTGTGTAATACGTTTAATGTTAAATATTAAAATTTTAGATTTATTTATAAATCTAAATTGTATACATTTTAATATTAAATGTTTTTATTTTAATACTATATTGTTAATATTACGTTTTATATTACATATACAAACATTTATTTATCATGAATATATGGAAATAGAATTATGTATATTATATTTTAATATTATTCTAAATATTAATAAATGTGAATTATGTAATTGTTAGTATTACTAAAATGTTTTATTATACACACACACACACATATATATATATATATATATATAAAACAATGTTTGTATTATATTTATATAAATGACCTATTATATTAAGATTATTTTTATTAATATTATTGTTTTATATTATGTACTCTATTTCTTTATTTTGAACATACAGTAATACACAGATAGTATGCTCACATGTGTAAGTCATACTTAAAAATGAAATGTTTTATTTAAAACTACACTTGCGGGTCTTCGAATTTCATTTGAATTTACCTTAAATTCTGCTTTCATTTGTGCATGCTTCAGGATCTAGATGATGACAACACCGGCCCTCCGGCTAACGGCGGCACCCCCACGGTCTGGGACGGCTCAGGACACCCTCCCGAAAAGGACGACACGACCGACGAGACCCTTCCACCGTACGAACCAGCTGACCAGAATGACGTCGAAGCTAACTATACTAACGTAGCCCGTGAAGAAAGTTTCGTGTCCAAACCCATGTTGGTCTAAAGATGAAGGCCGTGCCTGCGATTTGCACTGCCACCATCCTGCCCAGCCGCAGACACCCGTTACAGCACAGCCGGCTATAGTCCACGGCTCGGCCACAAACGCATCCAAAACACCCCAGCCTGGTCACGTTTCTTTCACACGTGGCTAAATGACATTTTAACCTATTCTCATGGTTTTGTGGATGGTCCATAAAACATTTATACCCTTTGGAGCAGATCAGATTTTGGAAATGTGATAATGTATGACAAGAAGTTCTTAGTACTTTAGTAAAGCATACTTTGATTAGCAGTTAATGGTAAAACAAAACCATGAGAAATGGTCATTATTCACTACTGAGATGCTACGTTACGTATATTTTAATCCTGGTTACGTGAAAAACATTCACAACAAACATAGTCAGAAAAACATTTAATTTTCCTAAAAGGTCTAAAGATAAGAATTTGCTTTCAGTATTTTAAAATACACTGCATATACTGTCAAATGTTGCTTCTGTTTCTGATCTCTATTTTTTATTTGGCGATCTTGGTGTAGTGTTTTTCTAAGCTTTAGCTTTCGTCGGTTTAGTGCGTTAGCGTCTGTGATGAGGGAAAAAGTCTTGTGGTATATGCAATGTATTTTACATACAGCAAAAATGTCTGTTTACTGCTTAATATTTTATAGTGATACATTACCATTATAAAGACATTTTTTTCAAATAAATGCTGTTCAATGAACTTTCTATTCATCCAATAATCCTGAAAAAAACGTATGATGGTTTCCACAAAAATATTAAGCTGCAAAAACTTTTTTCAACATTGATAATAATAAGAACCGTTATTAATAATTGAGCACCAATAATAATTGAGCAGCAAATCAGCATATTAGAATGACTTCTGAAGGATCATGTGCCACTGAAGACTGGAGTAATGATGCTGAAAATTCAGCTTTGATCACAGCAATCAATTACTTAATAAATTTTGCACATCCACTTAAAGCTGTCGATAGATCATCGTGTCATAGTGTCTGAATACATTGTTGTAATTGTGCCAAAGAACTGATATCAAAACCACAGTGATGCAATGAACTAAAGACTCGCTAACAGGTTACAGAAGTCATAAATGTAACGAACGGACAGCTTTTTTATCGGTCACCTGGAGCGGAAACTTGCACATTCACAAAGCACATAAAATGCAGGATTTTTAGATGGGCGAATAGATGAATAGGTGTGCAGGTGCCATGACAAACACAGACCGATCGATGGATGGACGTACAGTTCACCTAGATGAATTAACAAGCCCTCCTCGTTCTTGATTAGCCATCGATCACATTCGCTGCCTGATCTTCTGGCCTGTTGGACATCGCAGAAAATTACTGATTCTCACAAAACTTTTATTCTCGACATGACACGACAATCTTTCACCTGTCGTCTCGGTTTAGCTGAGTTGTGGTCTCGTCACTGTTTCTGATAAAGGGAATGTGCGTTTGCATGCTGCATGAGATTTGAGGTTCGCTTATGTTATTCTCACGCGCAAACGGGCCATCTTCACGCAACCGTCATTCGCTAAAATGGTGCAGTATTAGACAATCACTGTATGTTATACACTCATGCATTTGGGTTTCTGATTTAAACTGTGATTTCATTTTTTAAAGTTGCATTTTTTTTTTTACAATGTTTTATTTAATTTTCTGTATTTTTGAGTGTTTTTCAAATGTTTCTGTCTTACAAGCATTATGTATTGTTTTCAATAATATTAAAGTTTTAATGCCATTTAGAATTTTTAAAAAGACAATCAAAGGAGTTTGGAATGTTAAATGGATTGTTTTAGCCAAAAATGAAATTTCTGTCATCATTTACTCCCCCTTGTGTTGTTCAAACCTGACTTTTTCTCTTCTGTGGAACACAGAAGTCGATATTTTGAACGTTGCGGCTGTTTTGTCAATACAATGAAAGTATATGGTCCAAAACAACAGAAGAAATCATTCAGGCTAATGTTTAGAATGACATGAGGGCGAGTAAATGAAAACAGGATTTCCATTTTCCAATGAATGATCTCTTTAACAAAATAGAGGCCCTCTAAAATTAGTCTTTGGTTATTGAACGACTCTTGTCATTCATCAAATGTGCTCTCCAGCAAAACAAACCCACTTTATTTGCCATATGTTTATACATCATTATCACAAATCATATCAGAGACAGTTTCAAAGTCATCTACCACGTGCTCGCTTGCACGCTGCCCTGTCATCGTCAAGCCAGATGTGCCTTTGTTACTTTGTTTTGAGCCATTTTACTGACAGATTTGTTTTGCCTGAGACAAAAGGAAATCATTGACTGTATAGACCGCCCAGTGGGGAGAATTGTGACTCTTGTATTTCTAACGTTTGTTTTTGCATCTTATTTCTTATTATTTTATATGCATAAGCAACTTGTTCTCTGTTTTATGGTTCATTGTGATGTCTAATAAACTATAAGCCAAAGCTCCTGTTGTGAGGCGTCTTTGTATAATTTTGTCATGGCGATTCTGTATCATCTTGTTGTTCTAAAATCCCAATGTCATATACTGCAGTTTGTGGGATATTACCAAATGCCAAAAAAAAGTGTTTGGCATCCGCTTATTGATTTACCACCTGAGAGACCTTCACAAGATCTGGTTTAACTCTTGAACTCTGAAAATGTCAGACCCTGAAGTCAAACATCAGCCTGCTGTCTAAACTTTAAAAGCAGGACTTTAGGTAAATACAAATTTAGATGCCTTTTAGAGCCTCTGAAATGCTCTCCTTCTGTTCATATGTCCGTGTAGACTATGAAATACATTTGAAAGGCATTTTAATTTTCTTGATGTCCTGCATTTTTAATGTATCTATTTAATTCACCCTTCACAAAGACCTCCCCCTTAGTTACTGTTGCTATGTCCGACAAGCCTTGATGCTCACACGCATGTTCTCATGCAGTAAAAAATACATCGCGGAGTAAAGAGGAAACTGACAACAGACAAGACAGAGCAAGTTACTTTTGGTATGAAACAAAGTCTCCGCTTTCGAATTTTGTCATTTTTAAAAAAAAGATACATACCGTTTTGTGGCTCTTTAATGTGTCGTGACAGATCGCTGTAGCGCCTCAGTTCACGCGGCACGTGAAAGGATCATCTCTTCCTGTTTACTGCTATTTATAGAACGAAACAAACATGAATGAACATCAGAATATGTTGTTTCAACCGCGGAAAGATGTCAGTACACACCATTTTTCAAGTAAGTCCACCGACGTTAATCTATTAACACTCCTGTTTGGTTTTGTTTATCGGACAAAACGGTGGATTCAGCGCTCTGATTGGTCAGATCGCCTGTCAATCAAACTTCCGGCGAACGATGATTTGCTGTCAAAAGCTTTGATGCCTTTGAACGTTACCTTCACTCGTCTGTGCAAAGTTGTCAGATAAAAGTTTAAATAAATGACAGATGGTGGTAATACTGTTGCTGCTATATAAGATATTTTCATGGCTGTGAGGTCGGAGGCAATCATAACACAAGTAATGAATTAAAATTGCATGACTTTTTAATATTTAAAATATGTAATGAACATTATTTCATCGAGGTATTTTGCCTAAGGCTGCTCTTAACTCAGCTGGTCAGTTTATATTTTATATTGAAAAGTTTAACTAATTTCAGTAATTATATGGACCCATTTAGACTTTGAGTTTAAAGTCATTATACCTGACAGCTAAAAGAATTTGCCTACCATAAAATGGATTAAAAGTATTCCAAAATATTAAAGCAAGGATATTGCTATGATTTTTTTTTTTTATTGTTTAAATAAAGAAAAATTGGAGCTGAACTTCACAGCCAGTGATCACCATGCATTTCCATTGTATGGAAAACAACTTTGACATTTTGATAATAACTCCTTTTGTGTTTCACGGAGGAAAAGGCGTACATGTTTTGAGTGACATTTCCAGAGAGCAAATTTTCAGTTAAAAGCAAATTATCTGCACAAGGCGTGACTTCATTTTACTAAATCATGTGATTTCTGCATTCTTTTGTACTAACACCTTCTTTAACCTACACTCTAAAAAATGCTGGGTTGTTTCAACCCAACTTTGTACACATATACAGTATATATACACATTTTGTTGCTTTGCTGCCTGAAATGAAGACAGACACAGTTTTTGTTTTATTTACTCAGTGTAACTTACAACATCCAAGTGAAAGATATAACACCAACATATCAGAAAAAGAAAAAAAAACAGAATCACGGAGTTGGAAAAAGGACAGTATTCCTTGTGTCAGTATTTTGTTGAACCACCTTTTGCTTTAATTACAGTCTTTTGTCTGTTGGGATATGTCTCTACTAACTTTGCACATCTAAACTTTGCAATATTTGCCCACTCTTCTTTGCAGAACTGCTCAAGTTCAGTTCAGTTTTAATGGTGAGCGTTTGTGGACTGCAGTCTTTCAAGTCATTCTACAGATTTTCAGTGGGGTCTGGGTTCTGACTAGATCATGCATTCACCTTTTTCTCCTTCAACCACTGTGTGTCAGTTTTGCTGTGTGTTTTGGGTCATTGTCATGTTGGAAAGTAAACCTTCTTCCCATTGACAACTTTCTGGCAGAGGGCAGCAGGTTTTCCTCAAGAATTTGATGGTATTTTGCCCCATCCATTTTTCCTTCTATCCTGAAAAGTGCTCCAGTTCCTGCTGCAGAGAAACACCCCATAACAGGATATCTCCATGCTTTACTGGAGGAATTTATTTGGATGGTGAGCTGTATTGGATTTCCACCAGACATATAGTTTGGTGTTGAGGCCAAATAAATAAATTTTTGTCTCATCTGCTTCAGAATCTTCATGGTGCGTTTTCGCAAAACTCAGTCTTGACTGCATGTGGCCTTTCTTGAGGAGTGGCTTTTTTCTTCAACCCATCCATTTTTCCTTCTATCCTGACAAGTGCTCCAATCCCTGCTGCAGAGAAACACCCTCATAACAGGACATTACCACCTCCATGCTTTACTGGAGGAATTTATTTGGATGGTGAGCTGTATTGGATTTCCACCAGACATATAGTTTGGTGTTGAGGCCAAATAAATAAATTTTTGTCTCATCTGCTTCAGAATCTTCATGGTGCGTTTTCGCAAAACTCAGTCTTGACTGCATGTGGCCTTTCTTGAGGAGTGGCTTTTTTCTTCAACCCTCCCATACAAGCAACATTTGTGGAGAAATTGTGATATTGTTGTCAAATGCACACAATGACCACTCTTTGTCACAAATCCTGGCTCTTTCATCCAGTTTGGAGTGACGTCCTGATCCAGGGAGGGTCTGTGTTGTACCAAATACCTTCCACTTCTTACTAATAGACTTTACTGTGCTTCTAGGCATTGATAAAACCTTTGAATTATTTTTGTATCCATCTCCTGACTTGTGCTTGTCCACAACTTTATCCCGGAGATCTTTTGACAGTGCCTTGACACCCATAGACCTACCAAGGACTGAAATGCTCCAGGAAAGCTCTTTTCATGCTGAGCTGATCAAAAT
>NW_015625585.1:352253-352678 GCF_001515625.1 Sinocyclocheilus rhinocerous
AAAAAGTAATATACTACTGTAATATTATTACTTTTGTAATGCGTTACTCCCAACACTGGAGGTTACACAGTGCATGACTTCACAATAGGAAGAATCGCCGACAGAGCTGTTTTGCTACTCAAAACTAGCCTGAAAATAGCCCAATTGCTTTCGATGGGGTCCCCCAGTAAAACGGTCCCCCGCGTTCGGGGGTAAAATACACATTTCCTGGTACAATTCACATTCCAGGGCCTAAATATCACGTTATTGGGGTCGCTTCAACCTGCTGACATAAAAAACAACCGGCGGCAATCGCGGATTTGGCAACACTGGTCATCTAAGTTTTATAACTCCTCCACGAACTTCCCGCTGCCCTGTATTTTGGTCTCTCATTGGCTGTAGGTCATCGCCGATGTGCTTTTCAGTCAGAACTCATTTCACACAGC
>NW_015625585.1:353797-393961 GCF_001515625.1 Sinocyclocheilus rhinocerous
CACACTGCGTGATTGTGAATCGCCGACAGCTCCAGATATTTAGCATGCCAAATATTTCACGGGTGTCGGCGACGCGTCGGCGATTCCCTCAGATCGCGTCTTTGATAATTCACACTGCGTGATTGTCACTCGCGTGAACGAGTACCGATTTGCCTCCGATTTCGGGCATTTGTCGGCAATTTCGCAAAACCTGTCGGCGAGTGAAAAATCGGGCTAAAATCGTGCAGTGTGAACTCGGCATTAGTGATTCTGTTTTTAATTTTTTTTTCTGACATGTTAGTTTTATAGCTTTCACTTGTATGTTATAAGTTGCACTGAGTAAATACAACTGGACAAAAACCACTGTCTATCTATCTATCTATCTATATAAGATGGCAGGAAGACTTTAGTTACAGTAGTGTGTGAGTTTCCAAGGAAAATTGCCTGGGTGTTTTCTATTCCAACAGCCCAACTTCTCAAGAAAGACCCAGGCCAGGTAGCTTGATGAGATTTAAAACCATTCACCATAGAGAATGCAATTACCTCAATGAGAACTAGCCCCCTGTTGTCTTTGATTAATATGCTAATTCCACTGCAAAGACGTCAACTATTGCGGTGTGCCTTCGGTCATTTGTATGCCTCACGACGCCCCGAAGAAGCAGGCGATTGTAGGCTGCTTGAGTCAGACACTGTTTGCCATTTGTTGCCCACCAAAAGGCTGCCTGATTCATTAGCTGCACGTACTCTGTGTTAATACCCATTAACTCTTCATAGCATTCTCTGTAATTGAAACCCAACCGGCCTCAACACCGCACAAAGACTTGACATCGCTTTCACGAGAATATAATGAATACATTGCTAATTTGTCCTCTCAAGCGCTCGCGTACTGTTCCGGCGTCGTAATGAGGCAGTTCCAGCTCGGCTCGCGACTTGCGACTTTTTTAAACGACGTAGAGTCCTTATGCACCTGTCACCCCGCATTCGTTAGCCCTTTCCTTAATGAGTTGGATCTCAAGGCTCTGTCGCTGATGAGATACAAGCTGAGTGTGGCGATTGTTCCGTGTCAGAGCCTGTTAAGTCAGCTGTGGGCGTGTGGGGATGCGACTGGAGCCATGATTAAATGTTGATAGCAATGATGTGCAATCAGCGATTAAAAACGGGCCTTTCGCTGACGGCTAATGCTCGGTTTAACCTCTGACTGCAGAGACTGAGAGCTGAAGAGGGAGGGAGAGAGAACGACAGGAATAATGCAAATATAATGTACTGTGTGAGAGAGGTAAAAAGAGGGGGGGAAACATGAAAATGAGTGCCTGCGAGGAAAACATGAAAATGAGTGCCTGCGAGCCATTAGTCCCTCCTGGTTATTCTTCAATTGTGTTTATTCAGCCTTTGACCTCTGTTGTGTCTAAGCTGATGCAGTGGCTGGGAAAGAAAGCGGGAAAAGAAGCACGTGTGGAGAGAGAGAAATGGTGGAGCCTGGAGGACGAATGGAGGGGGGGGGGGGGACAGCGCCTCCAGGGGGACATTACTTATACTGCAAAGAGCCTCATAAAAGAAGGCAGGGCAATATAACTATAAAATCTCAATGATTTTTGATGGCATTCATTCTGAATATTTATGTATTTGCATAAGGGATGTTTTTTTTTCTTTTAAAGAAGAGAAAGCGCACTGTTTATTAAGGACCAGAGGTATTACTGTTAACTAAAACTAAATCTAAAATGACACTGAAAAAATGTTGTAGAAACAAACTCTGAAATTGCTAATACATTTCGCAAACAACAAAGAAACTGTAAGTAACACATTGAATTAAACGTGAAATTTTGAAGTATTTTCTTGTAAAACATACTTCAATAATCTGTTTTATGTACAACTCCTTTTATTTACCATAAATAATTTTTACAGTGTATTTAAAAAAAAAAATCATTATTTAAATTAAAGCTGACATTAAATATGTTAGATGATCAAACTTAAATGATAAATTAAATTTTGCCTTGGCAACTAAAAATGAAATGTTTGAGTATAAAAATAAATTAAAGCTACACTCTAAAAAAATGCTGGGTTAAATACAACCCAGTGCTGGGTAAAATATGGACAAACCCAGCAATTGGTAGCTGGGTCAAAACAACCCAATTGCTGGGTTTGTCCATATTTTACGCAGCACTGGGTTGTATTTAACCCAGCATTTTTTAGAGTGTATGTATTTAAAAATACAAAACAATTAAAAATAAGCATAACAAAATTACTCAAATTAAACTGAAAATATGGAAATAAAAGCTAATTCAAAATAATAATAAATACTATAATGGTATATAAATAACCTTCTTGATTACTTTGGCGGCATGTCAAAAATTCAGACAAATAAATAACCATACGATATTTCTGAGATAATAATGGCACTTGTTAAATTAAATATGCAATATAGTCATGTATATGCAGTATAGTCAATATGACAGCAATGTAGGATGATATTGACCAAAGCATTGCATATTTGTAATAAATAGTAGTCAGTATACAGTCTATGGGGTTACGGTGACCATATGTCCTCTTTTTCACATGTCACATCCTGGACGGGATTTTTAAATTGCCTAAAATGTCCGGGTTTTGACTTTGTTTTCCTATTGTTTGGGAAAAAGAGGACATTTGGTCATCTTAATGACGTAAATAATATGCTAGTATTTCATTCTGAACATAGGCTATGTCTCATTTTTCTCCCTTGTATAATTTAAACATGAATTCGGACGCTAACAAAGATCTTGATTCACAAAACATTGGGAAACTGATGACTCAGTTACTGATGCGACACAATTATAAGGTTGCACATTAAAATGTAGCTGGTATTTATCAAAAGCTCCGCTGTGTAACACAGGCCATGACTAATATCCTTCTGTTGTCACTTGATTTGTTTCTTGTGCATCTTCATAATAGCTGTTTAAAAAGTACAGCAGCATTATGAAAAATGCCCTCGTTCTTCATTTATAACGACTGAATAAGACATAATGACAGTGAATATAGCGAGCAACTAATGCTCACTGGTGTTTATGGTGCATTCTGGGAAGTAAGTTACTGTTTAAAAGTAAACTGGAATAATTTTGACAATACAGTGTACTCACTGAAGTAGTGAACACCTTCTCTTTACTTAATAGAGAAGATGAAAACGAAAATATGAAATACTTCTCTCTACTCTTTACTGAATCTGATAGTTCACAGCATATGTAAATCTCAAACAGAAATGTCATTTCCCAGATGTTTTATCCAACATAATGTAGGCCACATGTGGTAACAAAATATTGCATCAGACCACTAAACCAGTCCTTCATTAAAAACAGCCCAGCTGCGAGAAATATCTGCAATCTGTGAGTGATAATAGGCCTCCTACCACAAGCAGAAACCCAGAAGCTGTGTGCAAAGTTATTTGTGACGCTTTCCTTATGGCTGCAGATGTTCATAAGCAAAATGCTGCGTTTAATTCAAGTAATTTATGTGAATGAATATGTGCAAGAAACCATTCCCAAGATGCTAAAGATTGCCTACACTCTTAAAAAAAATCTGTAAAAATAAGGCACCATGTACTGTATAATTTGAAGGAATTACTACTTTAAATAAATAATAATAATAATACTTTTATTCAGCAAGTATGCATTAACTTGATCAAAAGTGACTGTAAAGACATTTATGATTTTTTACAAAATGTTTCACAGTTTCTACAGAAACATTAAGCACCACAATTGTTTTCAACATTAATAATTATAAAATGTTTCTTAAGCAGCAAATCAGCATAATAAAATTATTTCTGAAGGATCATGTGACACTTAAGATTGGAGTAACGATGCTGAAAATTCAGCTTTGCATCACAGGAATAAATTACGTTTTAAAATATATTCAAATAGAAATCAGTTATTTTACATTTAAATTATATTTCACAATATTACTATTATTTTTGATCAAATAGTGCAGCTATGGTAAGCATAAAAGACATTAAAAAAATCTTACCAACCTCGAACTTTTAGTGTACTTGAGTTTGAGAGAAGTAGGAACTAAACTGGCACATACAAAACTAAATGTGAACATAAAAAACTAGACTATTATAAGTGGACTTCAGGGGAAAATGTACTATTATTAAAAAAGCTAAGTATGTGAGCTCTTTAAGGAAAGTTTAGGTAGTCTAATAGTTAAGTACCATGGCTGCCAGCACAAGGAATGCAAGTTTCAATCCCAATGTGGGTGTCCTAGAAACTGCTGAGTTACTAAGGTCACATTCCTATTTTATCACTTTGTGCCTTTGAGTGAAGCTCATAACCTCTGGGTCACAGCGGAGGGACTATCCATGCAATCAGTGTATTCTCAGTTGTTTGGGCCAAAAGACAGACATCAAATGACAACTGTTTGGAAAAAGCAAATAGGTTACACAAATGAAAAAAAAAATGGAAACAAGAATTTGGACATGCGGGGGGGACTATGTGGGGGAGAGAAATATTACACAGCAGCAACTTGGGAATTTCACCCATGGAAGTATTATATTACAGCATGTTGCACCAGTTAGTGTTACATAACTATTACCAGATGTTACAACGGGGTTAAACCACATCAGAAAGTTCACCGACAGCAGAAAACAGAAACTTTTAAAGCAGAAAATAAGGCTCAATTTAAAAATGGAAAGTAGATCATTAGATCAATAAACTAGATAAAATAAAAACAATGGTGCAAATGATAAATATAGGGCATTTTATTCATTTGACCTCATATTAGCTACTTATTTTTACTGATTTGTTTTTTTATATATGAGGGGAATATAGGGAAATTGTATATATAAAGGCATATTATATGAGAAAGGCAAATTGGTGCATACTAGAAAGTTGTCTGCAAAAAAATAATAATAATAAAATTGTGTTTTGAAACAGCTAATTACCTAAATTGTTCATTAGCTAGTGCAAGCTGATCATTAGCTCAATGGCCCGCCACTATATTCCAAAAACCTGCTTGACCACTTAGGGTCATATAACCTCTGACCTGGTTGCTGGTTTTTTGCCATTTCAAGGTAACCTGCCTGCACCGACATGCTATGAACCAGCTACCATTCAAAGCATATCTACTAGTTTAAATTGGATTTTCTAACAGGGTATATGTTATTTTGATGACAACTATGGTTGGATTAATTTGGGATTTTGTTGGTTGGTGAGTTCAGTGATTGGACAATGTTGTTAATCAAACAGGTGTGGAAAAACGCGGCAAATAGAACTAGTCACATCATACCATAATCAGGTTAGGCCATCCTGAATTTAACGCGGATGAAAACGATATTTCGTCAGCTGAACAATCGATATGTAGTTAAAAAACAGTGCAGTCCATTGAACGCACTGTATGCTACTTCTATCCCTCAGGTCGTTTTCATCTGTCAAAAAAATAAATATGGCGCTACCCTGACTTAGGTATATTTACTTAATATGTCTGTTTATTATTTTGTAGCTCCACTTAAGTTGCGTTTCCTTCCTTATCTATCATTTTAACTTGCAAATCAGTTGTCTTTAATCGATAATGCACCGATTTGAGGTGATTTTATGTTGTCATATATCATTCGACCACGAGATGTCGCCACATCTCTTGCCGATAAACTCAGTATAGTGCGTTTTAAGTTGAATAATCAACGTTAGTTTAATTTGATACATGTATATCACGTATATCTAGAAAATCGTTGGATAATAAGACACTGCAGCCATTACAAAGAGATTAGCAGTACAGATGATCAGGGCGGTGTATTATCCTCCAGAAACAGCAGAGGGCGCAGTTCACAAGCGAGTTCAATCGCTGCAACAATTCATTCTCGAATAATGTATTCTTTTTTCGCAGGCCTTGTCCAGGAACGGACCGTCAAGGTCATTCATCTGCCTTAATATTGTAATGGTAAATTCGAGCATTTCGTTGTTTTAGTTTTATTGGCTTTGCTTCGGTTAAATTGAATTGTCTCTGTCCATTCAAAATCAATCCGTGTCATTTAGCTGCACGTTCAGAGAGATCGGGATGAGATACAGCTGATCCATGCAGAAAGAGCTGAGACTCCCGGTGGATTCATAATTAAGTTAGAAATATGCACTGGGCTTGGTGTTTTCTCTGTCTCGTGTCATTTGTGTTTGTGTTTGTGTTGTGCATTTCAGTATGAGACAAACATGTTTGGTTCATATCATAAGGAAATTTCCTTCTATCATTTGAGTTGAAATATGTCATTGTAGCCTACTATGAAAACATTGTAAAGCCATTGTAAGTGCCTCAAAACTCATAGTAAGTAATTTCACCATATTTTTAAGCAATTTGCAAATGTCTGTATTTGATGTTTATGTAATATATGATATAAATATGAATGTATAAAGAAAGGTAGCCTTTATTTTAGCTACTATAACTGGTTGCCATTTCATTTTTAGTTAATTTTAATTTCATTTCATAGTGCGACTCATAGTAAATAGTAAAAAAAAATTTCTCTCACATTTTTATTTGCATTTATCAAAATTATTATGAAGTCAACATTGAATAATAAATCAAAAATAATTAGCTAAAAGCTGTTTTATATAGTTTTGGCATACATGCCAATCAGCAGGACTTGCCATCGTCTCAAAATGTATTTTATGTCAGCTACTGCAGTGAAATGAGGATATGTGTCCAGTTGGTGTCAGGTTAATAATTCATACATGTGATTCTTTCTCTAATGAAATAATTACCAGCCAAAGACTGACTAATGCCATTTTAATCACATACATTATAGGCCTACATATAAACCCTTAAGACCCCTGAGATCAAATGCTGCTCCCAGTAAATGGAGTGATTACAGTCATCCTTAGATTTCTAATGAATCAGAATCATGTTGGTCAACACATCTCCGACTATTAAAGCCACTGGCTCTGATCACAGTTAATTACGTGCTTCAGTGCTACATGAGTAGAGGTTGGTCTCCATGGCGAATCCCTCAGTATCGCTCGGAATGATTGATATAGGAAACGTATTTGAAGGTCAGTGGACACTAATGAGGATAACGGAGGCTGTACAAACATCAGCTGAATGATTCTATTGGCTTTTTTGTAGTAAAATCACACTCTAATGATATTGAGCCCTCAACATCTAAACTAGCACCTGCTACAGAATAAAGATACACGTGATGAATAGAAGAAGAATGACTGGAAGAAGTCCAGTCATATTAGTTTGCAGCTTCTTATTCTCATTTGTTCAATGGCATCCTAAATACTTAGTTTCTTTCTATAAGATTTAATATGCAACATTACAGGCAACAAGTTACATTATAGCCTTTTTGTCAAGAAAATGCAGTATCTAATCATATAAAAACTATGCTGCTAAAATAATTTTACATTTTTAATTTATCATATTTGTGGCTTTGTGGTCAGTAAAATGTTGGCAGGGCAAGCAAAGATCTTTATTATTTAGAAAAGCAAAATTAAAAGTTTGTTTATTTGTTTTGAGCATGACCTCACTAAATGTATCATATTTCTTAATTTCCTTTTTTTTTTTTTTGCTGTAGGATTACCATTATTTGTATAAACTATAAACAGATGAATTAGAGGAACAGTTCACCCAAAAAATTAAAATTTGATGAAAATATACTCACGCTCTGACCATCCAAGATGTAAATGCAGTTCACTACAATGCTTTTCTTCATGCAACAACAGCAGAGGATGTTGAATATAGAGGGATTTGGCTTTTGGAGCTTATTGATCACATATTTTGTTCAATTTTTTAACATCAGAATGCTTCAGGTCTACTGGAGGATATTCTTTCTGGGCCTTTCACCTGCTATTCCTCGTCTTGAAACATCAACTTTTAAAGTTCATACATATATGTTAATATGAGTCATACACATTCACCAGCATCCACACATAACCAACCTGTTTCTTTATTCATCCATCCTTTTTTGCATCATTACCCTCAATCCATTTAGTCTCTCTCTCTTTCACGCACACACACACACACACACACAAAGACATGCAATCCTCACTTTTTCTCATTAACCATCTTTGCCCCATCTATTTCCTCAGTGACGGCTGCTGCGGCACCTTCGATAAGCCATCTCCATGGAAACAGCCCAGCAACAGGCTGGCCCCTCATGGCCAATGAGAGCATGAGGTGTCTGTTTCTCCTCCAATGGTGGTGGGGGACTGCTGAGCTCAAGGTGAATGCTCAGGGAGGCGTGAGCACTGACTTGCTGGTATATGTAGCAGCAAGCATCACATATCTCTTCCACTCAATCTCTGTCTTGTTCTTCCTGTGCTTCTGAATAATCTGGATGCAAAAAATATAATACCTCTTTTTTTATGTTATATGACAGTGCTTGATTTAAAGTTATAGGTGTTGCATGAAGGCCTGATGTAAGTTAGCTTGGTAGAGCTGCTTTCTAAAACGATAGTGATGGTGACTACATTTGGATAACTGCATAATTTTATATTGATTTGTTTTATATTCTTGGATTTTTTATCTATTAATATATAATATATTCTTAGTGTACTGAAGCCAAATCAAATTATGAAATATCTGGAAAATTATGAGTTTGTATTTTTATGTGCAATATTAGATATATAAACCTGAAGACAAACTAGTTTCTATTGCACTTTTCACAATAAATCATTTCAAAACAGTTTTTTTTTAATATACTGAGAAACTGATTAGGCCTATAACAGGTTTTTTTTTTTTTTTGAAAGGCAACGTAACATGAAGTATAGACTTGCCATTAAACGGTGGCATTAAATGTCAGTTTTATGGCATTAAATTCAATGTTTTATTTTACTTAAATAATTTGTATTCTTCGTATTACTTATATGACTGGGTATTTAAAAAGGTAATTGAATAAGTATGAATGAAAACTTACTTGTAAAGTAAGATCTGTGGGTTCGAACATTCCAACACGCGAGCATGTGATTGGACAGAAAGTGAGGCTTCGTTTGTCATTGGTCACGTGATTTCTACGTTAACAACACAAGCCTGTAATCGAGGCTTCATTTGGCATGCTCATTTATTCTCTGCCGCAAGCTCCGACGCCTCGGTTCAAATGTCACATCACTGTTACTAATAAAAAGACGCAGTTAACAAATGCAGTGAATAGCAGCGCTGTCATTGGAAATCACCCTTAAAAGATGAAAGGAGAGTACGACAAAGATATCGCTTTCCTCAGCAGACATTCAAACTCGTGTTTTATTGTGAATATGAGATTGAGCTGAAGAATGAATGCTGTATCAGATGCAGGTAATAACACTCTCTCATTCCAGCTCTCTCTCATAATACTCTACTCTCCATAATACAGTCAGGTTTTAATACAGTAATACAATAAGCTTTCAATGAAGCAACTCAATGTTCCTTCGTTACTAGTTCTAAACTGACATTTTCTAATTAAACAGCTGTTAAACTGTCAAATTGAGATTTGAATCCGTGGCGGAAGGAAGTAGTTCTGCACAAAAGAGGGTTTTTGAAAGACACTCCGTTGTTGTTTCTTATGTATTTACACACTCGTGGCATCGAACTGTTGTATAAACGCAATATCACACTCGTAGCCGTGCGATATCGGCACGTTGTAATTACCTGCAGCCTCGTGCCTACAGCCGAATCACAGCCGTGCCGATATACAGCCATATCGCATGTCTACTCGTATGAAATTGCTCATATAAAACAAGTGAAAAGAATAACTGAAAAATGTGCAGGTTTATATTGAATTTTAGCAATAGCAATATATATAGCAATTGAATTTTGAATCCCAAATTAATTTAATTCATTTATTAATTTAAAAAAATACATCTCGAATCCCAATTTAATTTAATTTAATGGCAATATACAGCAATATATTATCATAACAAGTGAAAAGAGGAGCTGATAAATTTCCAAGATTATATTAAATGCTGAATCCCAGATCTTCATTGTGACGTAACTTTTGGGCCACACTCTAGATTTCCTTTTAATTGCTGTTACAAATTCAAAAACCTAATAATGACAAATATATAATCAAGGTCTCAATTAATACTAATGCATATCACTAAGACAGCAAGAAGTCAAAGCAAGTAGTTTGCCGAAGATGTACAATTTTTAAATTGTGTCATTTTTAGATGCCTCTGCTGTGAAGACTGAACAGATGACATAATTCAACCCACATACAGTCCAGTTGCGTGGTTTAATCAACTGCTAAAGTCATCGCTCCTGTAATGACCTTAAAATACAGACAAGCAGTAGCTTTGTGATTGTTTGCACGTCTATAAACAATGCAGTCATTCAATCAACAGCAATTCAATCATACTCTGTGTTGCTCAGTATCCCTTTTGCATTACTATGTGGAGAAAAATTAATTGTTTTAACACTGATGAATTTGTGTATGTGTGTGGTTAGTATTTTCATCTTTCACACTGTGTTGGCCAAAGATTGTATTGCCATCCCTGTTTGTGTGCGCCTGTTTGAGCTGGTGCAAAGTGACCCAATCGTTCTAACCATATCAACATGCATTGATCATGTCAAACAGGAGGAGAAATATACTTCTTGTTGTGAAATTACACCATATAAAACTGTATGTGATGATAGTGTGTGTGTGTGTGTGTTGTGTTGTTTTGTGAGACTGCATTCTATACCAGTGCCAGTCATCTCCAGTCACATGACCTGCCTGCCAATGGTTTCCTAGCAACCTCCTCCCCTCCCCCTCCCTGCCGTCCCCTCTCCATCCATCCCTTGCTGGATTCTGTGACTCCGGAGGCCGTGTGTATATGAGTGGGAGTGTACAGGATCGAGTGAGCCATGCAGGATCGTGGTTATTTATAGATCTTATGGATAAGTGGTGGAGGAACTTCGCGTTTGCTAAAATTAAACCATCTCTCACGACATCACCCCAGCCATCCCCCCATTACGCATTTATCTAGTCTTTTCTTTGCGCACACACAAAACATGCACACACTCTCCCTCTGCAAGCTTCATTCATAACGCTGAAGATGGGAGTGAGAAGAAAAAAAAAAAGAGGGGTGCCAAGAACACAAGATGCATTAGAGGGCAAAGATGTAAATTTTTTTTATGTTTTGATGAAAATGTTAGTGGTGTTTTAACTGTGTCAGGGTGTCGCTAAGCGGAAAGACATGATTTTTTTTTTTTACAAATTAGAAAATCGCTCAATAAAGATGGTTACTATGCATTCCAGTTCATTGAGTGCATAGCTTCATAATTTAGAGCAGTCAAATACTGCTCTATATACATGTATATGTATATGTATGTATGTATGTATATATATATTTAGGGGGTGGGGGAATTATTTTTTTTTATTATAAATTATAATGCAAACGTGAAGTATTTTGGGAGCACTACAAGCATAAGGAGTCACATCGAACGCCTGCAGAACAAAAACCTCCAGTAGCAAATTTCCGGTCAGCCAACGAACTTTGCACCAATTTTCTAAATTTCATTTAGAAAGATCTGCACACCTACAGTGTCATTGATAATGAAGGCTTTCGGTGCATGTTACAATTGAGCCTCGGTACAGAATACCATCCCGTCGACATTTTACTGAGAAAACGGTACCTCAGCTATACCAAGAGACAAAGATAAAGGTTTGCGGAAGCCTTGAAGACAGCAACAAGAGTAGCACTGATGTGTGGACATCAAGGGCAACTCAGTCGTTTGTCACCTTGCACTTTATCACAGATGACTGGCAGCTTGTGTCTCGTGTTCTGCAAACAAGAGTAATGAACGAAAACCACACAGCTGAAAATGTCAGTGAGTCACTTCAGGCTGTTGCACAGGAATAGCAGCTCACAACCACCGACCTGGTAATAGTTACAGATAACGCTGCTGACATGATTGCTGCTACACTGCTAGGCAACTTAGCACACATTAGGTGTTTCGCTCATACCATCAACCTTGCTGCACAGTGAGCTCTGAAGCTGCCATCTGTATCATGACTGTTGGGGAGGATTGGGAAAATCACTGGATTTTTCACCGCAAGCCCCACCACAAATCATGCCCTTGTGGAGAAACAGAGACTTCTGGGGCTGCCACCCCACAAGTTGAATACAGATGTTGCTACCAGATGGAATAGCGCATTTGAAATGGTAGACCGATTCCTTGAGCAACAACCTGCCATTTGAGCCAACATCTACTAAATTTTCTTCACTAATGCAGAAGAACTGGCTATGGCCTTCAAGCCATTTAAAGAGGCAACTAACATAATGTCAGAGGACAGCACACCAACATTGTCTCTAATAGCTCTAATAGAAGGGGGAGCTTGAGAACCCTGCTAAGAAGCCAGATAGCCCAGACAAAGGCCTGGATGAAGGCCCTGCCCCAAAAAGAACATCTGCACTGATGAATCTATTGGGCAAGACATTCAATAATGACAGAGTTGTCCCTAGATCTCCTGATGCCAGAGCTGAGGTGGAGATGAGGAAATGTCTGGAGGCCCGCCCACTATCACTCTCAGAAGACCCGCTCAGCTGGTGGGGGTCATTTCCCCTCCTGGCCAAGTTGGCTAAGCATTATCTATGCATCCCTGGTACTAGTGATGCAGCAGAGAGGGTATTCTCCACTGCCAGGGACATAGTAACTGCACATGAAGCACGCTCTCTCTGGAACATGTAGACCAGCTTCTGTTTCTACAAAAGAGCCTAGACATCCCAGTCAGTGAACAGTAAACTCCAGTTCAATTTTCAAAAGTCAACATGTACTTTAGAGTGAAATGTAGCCATTCTTGTTTGTTCTAATAACACTCTGTATCTAAATATAGCAGCTCATTTGATTTTATTTGTTAATGTATTTAAATTTGCAAATGTAGCAGTTCTTGTTTGTTCTAATAGCACTTTGTATCTAGTATTTAGCTGCTCATTTGATTTTGTTTGTTCATTTGAATTTGCAGAAAAGATATGCAAATTTACCAGTTTATCATTATTATTTTTCTTTGCAAAAGTTTTTTTTTTCCTTGTATTAAGGATTTTTTTATTTTATTGTTTATTTTATTGTACAAACTAGTTTTTCTATTTGCCTCAGGGCTGCCTTGCTAATGTTACGGGGCTGACAAGACGTGAGACGTGCGGATCCATGTGCAAGCTTTATTAACAGCAGAGGAGGTCAGAAACACAGGCAGGGTCGAACAGTGGCAAACAGGTATATGGCGGGCAAGACACAAGAATAGTCCTAGGGCTAGCGTAGGTCAACGATCGGCGAACAGAATCACAAGGGCGAGACTAAAGGGATAAATCCAGGAAAACAGGCAAAGATCAGAAATCGAGAAAACAGACAAGGCAAGACTAGGCTAGGCTAGGAAGCTAAAGGGGGCTCTGTAGAGTAGCTATCACTGCTGGCAATAAGCACATACAATACTCGGCAGAGAATGGTTGTTTGAGTGAGTGTATTATAGTGAATGTGTGATTGATGACAGCTGTGTGCAATCAGTGCTGTGTGCAATAAGTGCTGTGTGCAATCAGTGCAATGGCTGATGGGATATGTAGTCCGGGATGACATGCAACAGTTTGTGTTGTGCGAGAGTCACTGTAATGGAAGGGTGACCTCTGGTGGTGATTGAACGGAAGTCCATGGACAGGATTCGTGACAAATCACAACACAGCCGTGACAGGACAGGATGAGGATTCCCCGACGGCCTCCATAGCCGTGACAGGAAGAGCAGGGAGTTCGCAAACGGCCTCTATAGCTGTGACAGGACGAGCAGGGAGTTCGCAAACGGTCTCTATGGCTGTGACAGGATGAGCAGGGAGTTCGCAAACGGACGCTATGGCCGTGACAGGACGGGCAGAAGGTTCACAGACGGCCTCCTTAGCCGTGACAGGACAGGCAGAGAGTTCACCGACGGCCTCCATAGCCGTGACAGGACGGGACGAGAGTTCACAGACGGCTTCCGTGGCCGATTCAGGGATGGAATGATAACTATATAGCGCTCACACATAAAATAACATTCTGTTTATTAGAATCACTCTCTGCAGTTTTGTCGTCTGCCGCTTTAAATGCTTGTGCTCTTTAAAGCAGGATGGATTCTGATTGGGTGTCAATGTTTGTCGTTCTTCAGCTGGAAATCGTTCTGAAAGTGATTTCAACGATATCGTTCCTCTGTGTCATTATCATTATAGTTGTGTTGTGAACTTCCCTATTTGACTCGCACAGTGATAGTTAAACGGATTGAAAATTTAAAATTACCCCATGATTTACTCACCCTCAAGCCATCCTAGGTGTATATGACTGTCTTCTTTCAGACTAATACAATCTGAGTTAAATTTAAAAATGCCCTGGCATCCGCTGGAATGCCACTCTCGCGTGAGCACGCGTACAACAGTGGAAGCTGGAGATTTATGGTTGTATGGTTTATGGTTTATAAAGTTTTACATATGGATATTTTTTACAAATGTTTCGATTCACTTCAGGAGGCCTTTATTAACCCCCTGGAGCTGTGTGGAGTCATTTTATTGGACTTCTATTGGACTATTGAATATCAACACCCATTCACTGCCATTATAAAGCTTGGAAGAGCCAGGACATTTTTAAATATGAAACAACATGACAAAATTGGATATGGACATACACAATGATGGAACTGTAAGTCCCATGACTTAAAATAATAGTTCGACTTTTATCAAAAATCCGAATGATTTGAAGTATCATTCACAAATGGTGTGGGACGAGTTCCATATATTTTCTGCTTGATGAAACTGATCAGTTGTTTGTTCATTAGTGTGATCACTGGCATGGAACCATTTTAGATGGGATTTTTTTAAAACAGAGCACTAGGAGGACCCAGTGGGGTGTGAAAGACTGTAAGGGGCGTAATTAGAGACCTTTGTTATTTGTGGAAAGATGCTGATTGGTTTATAATGCTGGGAGGTTCGCCATTGCTGCTGTTGCTTGTGGTGGCTTGTGGCACACGGCCTGATTGATTGACCTCCTGCAATGACAAAAGGCAGGCTCCTTAGTTTGCCTCTTCCCCGTTTCATTTGCAACCGGATTGATTTTCTTTTCTTAAAAAGCGGTATGTAATGGACATGTAAATACAGTTTAATGCTAACAATGAATCTATCGATAAGTAACAGTTTAATGCTAAACTAGATTTCTGAGTCTTCTGAGTGGTTTTCAACTTTACTATGCAGTTGCTGAGCAGTTTTTAGTGTTGCTATGAGGTTGCTAGGGTGTTGCTAGGAAGTTAATCTGTATAGGGGGTTGCACAGATGTTTCTAACTAAGCTTGATTTTGTGCATCGGTGCATTTTGAAATTTGTCAGACTGCAATTCATAGCTCTATGCAAGTGGGTGTTTCTTCAACTTTGCATTTTGATTTTGTGGAAATTTTGGTAAAAACTCTCCTAAAACATACTTTCCCACTCTCACTAGTGTAATTTGTCCACTAACACTGGACATACATGCATGCCTCATAGGTGAAATCTGTCATTTTTTGTGTGTCATGTCTATTTCTGAGTGATGTTATGTTTAATAAAATTCTGTAGTGAAAATAACTGTGATGGAAATTACATTTTGAATGTTTTTGGAATAAAATGACCTTTTTTGTCACGCTAAAGCTAATTTTATGTAGCCTAAGCACATGTAATAAATAATGTTTACACTTTTTGCATAATTATTGCATAAATATTTTTTGCATAAATATTTTAGAAATTGATTGAAATAATTTTCAAACAATGAATATTTATATTATGATTATTTCACTCAGTGTTTAGATGGTCATTGTTTTACTTCATATTTTTATGATGGATTTTTATATTTCAATATTTGCATTTGCACACACATTACACACTATTTGAAATGTAGCAAAAAATAAGGATAAAACCATTTTAATGTGACCTTTATATGACAATTAGAATTTTTTTAAAATGTATATATAAAAATCAACTCCTGGGACTTTTGAAACTACCTTTCAAAAGTTTGTTATTATATATTAAGTTTAGATTTTATTATTCTAATATGCCGATTTGCTGCTGAAGAAACATTTCTTATTAATATCAATGTTGAAAACAGATGTGCTGCTTAATTTTTTTTCAGGATTCTTGGATGAATAGGAAGTTTTTAGATTTAGAAAAATTGTAACAATGTAAAAGTCTTTACTGTCACTTTTGATCAATTTAATCCAATCTTGCTGTATATATAAGTATTAATTTCTTTCACAAAATGTAACTCTAATGAACGATAGTGTAACTTTTGTACGGTAGTGAAAAAATGAATGGTAGTGTAACTTTTGAACAGTACATGTTGCATTCTCAGCATTGCCAGGAGAGGCACTATAGCAGGCACATTAGCGTAAACTATCTTTTTCTACTGGCAGTTTTCTCTTTCTGTCATGATGGAGATTTGCTGAGCAAATTATGTAAAGGTCACATATTGTCAAAACTGAAATTTCCTGGCTTTTTTCACGATAACTGAGGTCTAGGGGCTATTTAACTACCATATACGTTTCAAAACAGTCAGTCCACAGTAAAATGCACACAGCCTGCTTAAAGTAGCTGTAATTTTTCACGAACCGTTGTGACTTCCGTAAAAAGTTGATGGCCGTGCGTCAATCAGAACACAACAGGCCAATCAGAAGGGAGGCTCATGAATATTAATTAGACAGGCCAAAATCTGTTCTCAGCAGAGCTCCTGAGAGAGGAGCTGTAAAAATATATTGAGATGGTTTTTGGTACTTATACCGCAAATATATATTCTTAAGGACATCAAGACTTTAAATAAAACTCCAGAAAGATGTAAAATATGTGACCTTTAAAGTTGAAGTGTTACAGCCAGCCTCACATTTGGTTTAGGTTTCATTTGGTTGAAAGACATTTTGATCTCTATCGCCCCCTGTAGTTTGTTGCTGTCACTGCAAGAGAAGAACATAGTATGTTCATCGGGATGCTATGGTATTTGCATCTGAGTTTGCGTATTTACGTTTTCCCTAAGTATAAGCAAGTGCAACTTTTTATGCCACTGGGGAAATATGTTGAAGTCCACTTTCATACCTGATTTCCACAAAATGCATTGGCTGCTAAATGAGGTGGCGTATAATCCCCTGTGTACGCGTGTGTGTGTGTGTTTGTCCTACTTGAACCTGCCAGCAATAAAGTGTAATTGCTCCAGAAGACCACCTGTCAAACCCATCCATGTGAAAAACAAGGATTGTAGGCGAGAGGAAGAGAGATAAAAAAGAGGGAGAGAAGTGAGCGAGCACGGCTCGTTCATTGATGTGTTTTTTTTTCCTTTTCCAGCCTCAAGCTCTCGACTACAAATGCAGAGATTATGAAACATTTACACACGCGAGTGGGAGGAGGTGCAATGGAGGGACGTGGAGGAGAGGATGGGGGATGCCGAGTGCAGTCACTCTCCACTGGAGGATTGGTGTGTTTCCTGATCAACATGCCGCCATCAGTCTTTCCCCTGCTCTTCATCTCTTCCTCTTCCTCTCTGCTGAAACCCATTTATCGCTGCCTTTCATAAAGCCTTGTTTTCAGTCATCCTGTTCCCTCTTCATGAAGGTCGTCGGCAAGGACGTTCACAGCATCTCCGCTCTGATTGGCTGAGTCGCAGGCTGCGGCTTAAAGAGACAAGAGCGATTAAAAACACCAGCCATGTTGGATCCTTAGTCCTTCACAGAGCAAACATTTAGCTTTCCGAAGAAAATAATCAAACCCAAAATGATCGGGAGCGATTGAAAGGGCATGCTGTGTTTCTTCTCTAACAACAAAGACTGCATAACATTTATCATAAAAATGGCTGTTTTCAAAAGATTTCAGCATATCTGAAACAAAGGACAAAACAAGGTTATAAGGATTTTGAATTCACAAGCAGACTACAGTATTGATCATGAGGAGAATTGTGCATTACTATGACCTGATTGTATCGTTTGCAGATGTACAGAAGAAGAAAAGACGGTGAAAGCTAGAAAAGAAAAAAGAGATGCGCTTTTATGTGATTTCTTATGTGAATTAAAAAACAGGTTTGCTCAAGAATAAGGTCTAGGTTTCAGAGCAACTGCTAGAAATACGATAACGGGATGCACTGTGCTTTTTTCATGTGTCTTGCACAGAATCAGTGGTTTTTATGGAGAAGCTGAAGCTTACACATTTTGTGCTAGATATATCAGCTTAGCAAGCCCAGAGGAATAATGAAGGAGGGAGAGACAGTCTGAGAAAGAGGAGACCGCCTCTTTGACTACTACTACACACACACACGCGTACATATACATACTGTACGTTTTGGCATTCAAATCAAATATCCAGATTCAATTTAACCTTGACACATGCTTAAACCTATCATGGCTGGACAGAAATCCAATTGCATTCGTTTTGCTTTTCCTGCATTCCATGCAAATTAGGTCTTCATGTATGATTACTAATTTTTTTGACATTTCATGCCTGCCGTCAACATATGGCTAGATGTGCAGGTCAACCTTCTGAAAAGAGTTTTTTTTTTTTTTCCCAATGACATTTTCCTCTGCATCTGTTATGCAAAATGACACCATCCTCCTCCGTGCTTTGTTTGTCTGAGTAGATCCAGTAACGTACTACAGTCGTCTTCTGTGCATCATTTGTCACTTGCGAAAAGAGAACATGCAAGTAATCTGTGTTTATTCTTTTCAGTTGCTGTAGAGGAAGTGTTCCAGACAAAATGAGTGGAGGGAGGGAAGGAGAGCAAGAAGAGGTGCTTAGAAAGAAAGAAGAGGAGGGTAACCAAAAAAAAAAAAAAAAGCTTGAAAAACAAGAGAGAGAGACAATGAGAGACATTAGCAACCTAGTCATGTTCATGTCAGAGGAAGTGTGAAAATCTTACACTTGTGGAATAGTTCCAGCATTAATATTAGCAGGGGAAGCACAACACTTTTGTCTCTCTGGATGCATAAACTTACATGGAGGCTTAATGAGTCATATTAATTTGAACAGACATTATAAGGCGTTTGGTCAGATACATGTGGTTAGATTCTAGCTGTCTGGTCACACACGCACATCTAAACTCAGCTCTCAGCCCTCACTGGTGGGTTATGTAACAGCAGGTGTGGGGGTGGGTGGGTTTTGACTGCAGCGGTACTCACAAGAATAGTAAAATCTGTTGTGTGGACCAGCCAACAGTCCCCATGAGGAAAACCTCTTAATGAACGTACTGTTTATTACATTTCTTAATGAAAACTTGAAAATGCACAAAGGGTTTGTTTGAGGGATACATTTAAAGGTATTGTAGATGATAGAAAATCATCAATCATTTAAAAAAAAATCATTAAATCGAAGTGGTATTCATAGTGCATTTACATTAATAATGTTTTCAATGAATCCTAAATATTTATTAAATCATATTCAAATATAACAATAATTATAACATATTCAAGCATAACAATAATTCTCAAGGGATGATGCATATCTTTTATTTCATAACTCCTTTGTTTATATTAAAAATAATCACAGATACAACCATGCAAAACCAAACAAAAACAGAGATTGCATTACACAATTAAAATCATTCATTCATGCATGCATTTATGTATGCATGTATTTTTGTGAATGATTGGGCTTTAAAGAACCTAAAATTTCCCTCTTATTTAAGGGTCAGTTTGATGTTTACTTTGCAAAATCACCTTAAATAAGGTGAACGCATGTAAGTCACCATCAAATTCTTGTTTTTAATAGGATATTGCAATGTTTATTAAATGATTTATCCGTGCTCATCATTAATTTTTTTTAAATCACATACCCTCGTAATCTTTAATCAAAACAACTTTCCTCTCCCTTGCAATGATATCTCTTCTCCTCTGATTACGTTTTACCAGTGCAAGGGCGGGACAATAACCTCGCCTCTCCAGCAAACTGGCACTCACAAGACATCACTGTAATAGCAAGCGATAACAATCAAACGATCCAGTCAATTCCCGATGGACAAAATCAAGTGCCACCCACATTTTTCTCATTTGAGAAGCCATTTCACTCAGCTACATGTCAAAATAGGGAAGAAAAGTGATTGCAGCTTCTGTTTAAAGGCATAATATGTAAGATTTTCGTAATAAAATATCCAAAAACCACTTGCACATTGTTATATATTTCATGCAGTTGTGCACTTACGTTATCCCAAAAGTTTCCAATGATTTGTAAATCCAGAGAAATTCCAATTTTAAATAATGGCTGGTCCCGATTCATTGTCGCCTATCAATTACGTAATATCCACGCTATCGGTTTCCGCTTGTAGAAATTATGGCAACACGTGGACAAAAATGCTGCTGCAGTTCAACTAAATCCATTACGGCAGTCGCGAATAAAATGAAAATGAAATGAAAAGTGTTGACTGCAGCATTAAATTTAGATTTGCTCAATGTTGCACCATGAATCTTTTCCCGCGTTTTTACATTGATGCGCGTTATAACCAATCACACACGAGTCTGTTGAGTTTATGAACGCAGCGGTCAATCAGAGGCTTTTAGATGAGTCATCGCTGAAACACCGGAGTATTGTTCAGTGCGCGCACTCGCTGAGTGTATTCTCTCATCATAAACGACAAAGTGCAGATGTACGTATTATGTAAGTAGGAGATTCATTCATCAAACAGTGTATAGACAGCTTTACTGATTATAAGGGGAGTTTTTTGAGAGTGCTTAAACTCCCGCTAGACTGAAGTCAGGCATACTGTTCTTTGTAACGTTAAATGTTCTTTGCTCGCTTTCTCTATATAATTTATTCGCTGTTTGAATAACTTTGGAAGGTACAGGTAATAAAAAAAATTAATTAATTACATCCATGAACATGATTCGGATATTTCTGGATGGTGAAAACCACATCTCCCATTGCTCCACTCTCCTTCATAGCGTCTTCAAGCTTCGCCTTTGTTATTGTTTTGAAAATGCAACCTCTAGCGGCGAAAACGTACATATTGTGCCTTTAGTGCTGACTTTAATGACAAAATGTGGCCCAATTTACTTGAATTCCCCTCATGACAACATTTGCACATGCACACATCTTCAGTCTTACTTATGAGTAGAGTGGTGGTGGTTCAGGGCTCTTCAGGACTCATACTAAACTACTAATTTGCTGTTTCAAGTCACTCACGACACCCAAGATGATTGATTAGCACCAGAGAGCTGTTATCTTGAGCTGATGAGAATGGTGCTGTGACATTAGTTGCTGCAAATCTTGACATCATTTCAACCCTTACTATGCTGGCATGCGAATTTATTTAAGGGTAAATATGGAAATTACTAAATAAATCTGCAGGAAACTGAATAAACTTTGTACTTTCACCAGAAGTTGGTTTTGCTTCAGAACCCAACACTGGACCAAAATAGTTTATCATGCAAATGCAAATAAATAAACATTTAAAAAATCCTTCAAATGAGTACTGAAGTGCATTAAAATGACCAAGGACTCTATAGGCCCAACAATATGCCCACAAAACAAATTGTGATCTGCCCAAAACAGGTTCATCCCTATTATTTGCATTTAACACAGTTTTTTCCTGCTGTCCTAGATCCTATAAGAATAGGCTTCTCGCCCATTCTTGGGTTGCAACCGACCAGTTGAGATGGACTGCTCCAGAGAGTTTCACCAGTCTGATGAACCCTAGAGTTACTGATTATAAGGGGAGTTTTTTGAGAGTGCTTAAACTCCCGCTAGACTGAAGTCAGGCATACTGTTCTTTGTAACGTTAAATGTTCTTTGCTCGCTTTCTCTATATAATTTATTCGCTGTTTGCATAACTTTGGAAGGTACAGGTAATAAAAAAAATTAATTAATTACATCCATGAACATGATTCGGATATTTCTGGATGGTGAAAACCACATCTCCCATTGCTCCACTCTCCTTCATAGCGTCTTCAAGCTTCGCCTTTGTTATTGTTTTGAAAATGCAACCTCTAGCGGCGAAAACGTACATATTGTGCCTTTAGTGCTGACTTTAATGACAAAATGTGGCCCAATTTACTTGAATTCCCCTCATGACAACATTTGCACATGCACACATCTTCAGTCTTACTTATGAGTAGAGTGGTGGTGGTTCAGGGCTCTTCAGGACTCATACTAAACTACTAATTTGCTGTTTCAAGTCACTCACGACACCCAAGATGATTGATTAGCACCAGAGAGCTGTTATCTTGAGCTGATGAGAATGGTGCTGTGACATTAGTTGCTGCAAATCTTGACATCATTTCAACCCTTACTATGCTGGCATGCGAATTTATTTAAGGGTAAATATGGAAATTACTAAATAAATCTGCAGGAAACTGAATAAACTTTGTACTTTCACCAGAAGTTGGTTTTGCTTCAGAACCCAACACTGGACCAAAATAGTTTATCATGCAAATGCAAATAAATAAACATTTAAAAAATCCTTCAAATGAGTACTGAAGTGCATTAAAATGACCAAGGACTCTATAGGCCCAACAATATGCCCACAAAACAAATTGTGATCTGCCCAAAACAGGTTCATCCCTATTATTTGCATTTAACACAGTTTTTTCCTGCTGTCCTAGATCCTATAAGAATAGGCTTCTCGCCCATTCTTGGGTTGCAACCGACCAGTTGAGATGGACTGCTCCAGAGAGTTTCACCAGTCTGATGAACCCTAGAGTTGAGTATGCATTTACTTTTACTACATTTAAGACATTTTGGGTACTTGAAAAAGCCTGAGCCATGTTTACAAAGTTTAACATATGGGACCGATACATTATTGCACAGTTGAAATATGTAATTCAATTAAGAATGCAAGAAGCTGCATTTAAAACAGTAGGTGGAATCCAACTGGACAAATGGCAAGATATTTAGGCATCTACAAAATGGAGAATCCACGACTGTACACATTACATATATATAAAGTTCTGCAAACTAGAGGTTTTGACAGTCTTGAATGCATATGTGGACAGAGGCAAAAAAAAAGATGTAGCAATGACTCGTGTTAATTAACTTTTTGAGCATGCATATAAGGAACACTGTGGTTCATGATAGTTCAATGTGTTCCAAGCACTATAAGTGAACACTCTTCTCTTATGAAGTACATGACCATTACAATTCATCTCAGGGATCGATAAAGCATTTATCTATTGCATAAATATATAATGTACCACTTGCTGCAGGGCTTTACAGAGCAGCAAAAGAAAAACTTAGGAAAAGGAGAATAATGTGAGTCAATAGTCTTAGGCAACAGAATAAATGTCAATGTCCTTCAGTCAAAGGAATATGAACAGAGGCTGTTTTTAACTGCACTTTCATGCTAAACCGAATGATTAGCCTCATTACCTAAAACGTCTACAGCAATCAAAATTCAGAAGTATTTGCTTAAAGGGGTCATATGATGCGATTTCAATTTTTTCTTTCTTGGACGAAGCGGAGTCCAGGATCGCTGGACCGTGGACGAAGCGGTGTCCAGCCCGGGGTCGTCTCATGTGGTTGCCGCAAGCCTCCTTCGTCGAATCCGCCGGCCGCGCCGTTCTCAAGCTATGACCCCTTTAAATCAGAAGTTTTGGCTTGGAGAGGTTAATTAAACATGTCCTTCAGTCCCCCGACTGCATCTCCACATATCATTTTCTCAATATCTTACCAGCTTGATTAGGGGGCAAGGTTACTTAGCAGCTGTTGCTATGGGGACCTGATGGAGGATGAAAAGAAAACGAGTATAGTGTGGTTTGGATACTGCCAGCTAATTTGTTCTCTGAAAAATAAGAACTTTGTTTACCAGATTCAATGGGATGTAAACAGATGATGTGAATGGCAAGCTCGGGTTACTAATAACAATTGATCTCAGCACTGTATTTGGGCTCTCATGTGGCCTTGAGAACACAGTTGGAAAGTAACGTTATGGATTGCACAGTATCTTTCGGTTAATCTTATGTAAACACAGATTGACCACCACCTGCACTATTATATTTTCCGAAGAAAATGTAAAAATCCTTTTATGTTCATCTAAGCATTATGTAAAAGGTAAGTTCAGATAAGTTTAACCAAATGTATAAAATTATTTACTTTACACCACATTGTGAGGATTATATGGAAACTTATTTCCACCACTGAATAATAAAAAATAAAAAAACGTAATCGCAACATTTTATCTCACAAATTTGACATTTTATCTCACAATTCTGACTTTTTTTCTCAGAATCGCAAGTTTATATCTCACAATTCTGACTTTTCTGACACGCATTTGTGAGTTGCGAGTTTATATCTTGCAATTCTGACTTGACTTTATATCTCAGAATTGCGAGATGTGAAAAGTCGCAATTACCTTTTTTTTTAGTCAGTGGTGGAAACGGTCTTCCATAGTTTACTGCCTTATGTAAATAATAAATATTAATATTAATAAAACTTATTTAATATGATGGTGATAGTGCAGTATAGTTTTCAAGATCCATCCTGGAAATGTGATTCTCAGATAAATGGTGTGACCCTGATTGTTTTAGGCCTCATTAATCTATTCTTAGCACCTGCATGGTGAAACGCTTGAAATCTCCTGTCATCCTGAGCAGAGCTCGTTTCATCCGTCTATACATCTCTTTTATGTTTATTTTCTCTCTCTCGATCCAGACTCTGATTAGATGGCTGACTCATTCTGTCTCTTCAGCTCATTTATAACTCTCTTGTTGCCTGCGTTTGACTTTTTCTCGCTGCATTTAAAAATACCTGATCGCTGTATCTGTTTGCCCTTATCTGCCATCCCCACTCATACACACAATCACAAATATCCAGTCTTTATGACTATTAGATAGCATTATCACTTTTTCACTGCAAGAAACATTCGCTCACACACAACCAACACTGCCTAAAAAACCTTTAGTCCATCACATTTACAGTTTTCATTCCATTATTATATTTTTGAAATGTTATTATTATTCGTTTTCTCTCTTTTTGGTTTTCCAAGGAAGATTTCAGAGAACAGTTCTTAAAATAACCTTTTTTTTAATAACCATTAAAAATAACCTTTTTTTCTTAGTGTGAAGAGCATTTTAATAATCTAAAGAAACGTTATCCACTGTAAAGAACCTTGTGGAATGGAAAAGTTCCATGGATGTTAAATGTTCCTCTTGGAACTATATAAGCCAATAAAGAACCTTGATTTTTGAATGTATCTCAGCAGCATCTCATTATAAATAATGCCAATCCTTGACAATGGTTGCTTTTGGGAGCTTTCAGGATGTGTTTTTTTTTTTTTATGTTTACGGATTATCTATAGGCTATAAAAAAATACCATGGTGCTTTTATTACCACATTCTTCTACCATGGCATTTGCACTCAAATAATTTTGCCAAAAGCCAAATACCAAAAGCATCATTGTAGTACGAGGGTACTAGTTGTTTGTGTAATATTATGTCCATTAGTCTGTCCAATGGTTCGGCCATGATTCAGCATAATAATCCTCCATCTTAGAATCAGGTAGGCAATCGAACAAGTGTCTGCTGATATTTTTCATTGGAGACGGACACTTTTAATATTCTCTTAATATAACCGGATTCTTCTGGAACATTATCTCATTGTCATGTCTGTACATTACAGGCGTTTATGGGGCTACTTTCGCTCGCGGAGTGATATGAAGTTCGGGCCAAAGCACTAGCAGCGGAGGGACACAGAGTGGCAGACTGAGCGCGTCGGCTCTTCTTCTCACCGGCATCATTCAGCCAGAGTCGCTTCATAATCCTCTGCGCTGCATATGCTCTTCTATCATTATATCAAAGGCAGCCCCATGTGCTTTTAAAAACCAATGCAGCTTGGGCCATTCTTTACGTTTTTTCTTCATGTAGACCCCCTGTAATACATTACTATGCATGGTATCTTCAAGAATATATAGATTTAATTTATAGACAGAGGGTCATTCAAACGCTGCCCGTCGGTATCCGTTTAAGAGCATCATTTTTTCTTCTCTCCCGCTTGACTGAAACCAAACGCAGTTTGATAGACAGAAGAGACAGCGACTAACGGCTCCAAAATGGGGGTAAGAATCTATTTTAAATGCTTGCATTTTGCATGCCATGCACTTTAAGAATAATTCCGAATGGTAACTTGTCTGTATGTATGCTATTTTATGTCAAATCGTTGAATTTAACAGGTGCATTCATTTCTCAGTTAACGTATTGTTTTCTACTAAAACACTGTAAATGTTTAGCAAATATTTATCAGTTATTCTGTGGGCGTTTTAACCCCCAGACTGCGGGTTTAACATCATTGACATTGTGAAATAACGCTGCTCGATCGTTTGGCAATTGCGTCAAGTCGGATGTTTAATTTTTGCACTCAGTCCGATGCGTCATGATGCAATTAAAGGGAACAAATGGAGAATACTGCTAAATATAAATGCACAAATAGGCAATGAGGTATATACACAATAATATACGGCGTTTGGCATAGATGCTAGAAAATAGGCGCTACTCGCCTTCGATGCCAAAAGGCGCACTGAGGTAAACGCAAAAATGACAAGAAATAGCTATCAAAATTAACTGTGATGACTAATATCACGGTGTCGAATACATTCTGGTAAGATATCACAATAACACATATTTAATAGTACTAGTACTATAACGTTTTTGCGCCTCTCTTCGTTCTGTCGAAAGGTGTCATGACAGCGCGTCAGGAAAATAACGTTGACGACCGCAGTAATGACCGTTTGCGTTTAACGTTTCGGGATTACATCTGTTTTTAAAATGACACCAGACAACTTGTATTGCCGAAAAGTGATCAGTTTTGTTAGTCCTGGTTTGTGAATTCAGTTACCTGAATGCACCAATAATACACCATGTATAAATTGACTATTTCCCTTTTAATGATGACAACAAAGTTTTATAGCTAGGAAAGCGAAACCTTAATTATCCAGGTGAGTTTTTCGACAATTATTTTCTGGGTAAATCTGGAAAGTCTGAGGAGATATTCTGCCAGTCTCCTAAATAAAAGGCGTTAACCACAGATGGGGGTGGGGGGAGCGTATGGATTTGATGACTGCATCTGGACTGACCCGTTTCAATAGTTTCACAGCCGACTAACCAACATGTATCACATTTATGACAAGAATTAGGCCCAAATCCCAAAGCGAGTCCAAATGGTCAGTGGACGCGCGGACAGCTGCGTCAAAATGGATGATTCACGACAGAAGCGCGAATATATCGAACTCATTTGTCACACCAAGCGCCTTCTAGCTAGTTATTTTGCGACCTTGCAATAACTAGAACTGAACATCTAAAATTCATATTAAGAGAAATTAAGCAGTCTGAAATTAAATGGTGATGTTGTGACGCAAAGACCATGCTCTCCTTCGATACCTTTTCCATCGCACGCGATTTTCTGTATCTCGGTTTTGACGTGCTGATATCGGTCGTGATGCCCGGGGGGGTAACCGGGCGCAACGGTCGGTGACTGCGTCAAAGTGGAGGCTGATCAATGAGAGTGGAAATTCCCGAAGAAGTACCGCGATTGGTCTGTGTAGCGCCACGAGGGCGGCGATGACGGGAGGGCGGGGTCGTATTCGCAGACGCTGATGATTGATTGGTCAAGAGCCTATCAATCAATAGGTAGAGGCTACGTGATTGGCAAGATGCGTTGGGGCCAAAATGAAGGTTTGGGGACTGAGAGGGTGGTTAGGGGTGGACTGATGCAGGAGGAGAATAAAATGAGCATGGAAAGTGCATGATGGGCTTACAGGAGGGTGTTACCTGGTGTCACCTTGAGAGAGGCAGTGAGTGAGTTTTTGTAGGAGGCTCAGGTGCTTGGGGTTGTTGGCAATTTGTATGAGCTGAATGTCTCTTGGAGGTTGACTATGTTCAGAATAGCACATAGTCAGTTCTACAATTTCAGTTTTCTTTTTCTTAGAAAAGAAAAATTACTTTGAAACTATTTTAACTCACAACTGGGGCAGTTGTGGTTGCGGTTAGAGAGTCAGCCTTATTACCCAAGGTTGTGGGTTCGATTCTCAGTACTGGCAGGGGGGGGGTTACTTAGAACTGAGAGGCACCTGTTGCTCCCCCGGGCTGCTCTGTGTGAGTGTCCACAGTGTGTGATGTATGTGTATGTGTTCACTACTCCCTTCTCTGTGTCTGTGTGTGTGTGTGTGTGTGTGTGTACCTACTTAACCATATTTTGGGGACAAATTTGTACCCAAAAGTGAGCTAAACCTGACAAAATCTCCAAAAATCTCCAAAAACCTCCCTTTGGGGACGTCCTCATTTGTAAAACTGGTTTAAAAAAAAAGTAAATTAAGTTTTTTTTTAATTGTAAAAATGCAGAAAGTTTTCTGTAAGGGGTAGGTTTAGGTGTAGGGCAATAGCACATACAGTTTGTACAGTATAAAAACCATTACGCCTATGGAATGTCCCCATTTAGATAGCTAAGTAAACGTGTGTGTGTGTGTGTGTGTGTGTGTGCATGTTTATGTGGTTTATGAAGACACAAATTTGCATAATAACATGGGTATGACATAGGTATTACAATGAGAAGGTGATTTAAACCATAAAAACAAACCTGTGTGTGTGTGTGTGTGTGTGAGAGAGAGAACTAAATGCAGAGCACAAATTCCACCATATTTGGCCAACATGTCACCTCGTCGTAAGTAGTATGTAATCTGTATACAGTATAATGTGTATACAGTATTCATTTTCACATACATAGAACAGCTGTACACGCATTAAAATAATGTACAGTTGTTCATATGTTAATACTTGTTGGCAGTTGTTTGTATTTCTAATCATTATGAACAAGAAACTTGAATGAATGAATATTTTTATTGATTTACTATCTCTATGTTGTTTGGTAAGTAGTAGGTCTAGCCTATTATTATTTACTCATTTTTGTTTATACGGCACTAAATGGCATTCACTATAAAGGGAATAGTGAATGAGTGTAGAGTTGAGCTATTTCAGACATAGCAGCACCACTGCGCTAGATATAGTATCCTACAGTGTAGTGTGCTCAACTTCAAAACATCATGATTTAGAAGTAATAGTCTATTTTCTGTCCTGTTTTTAATCTCCCTCGTCAGAATGCTCCGTTCGGATGGGCGTGGCTCATTCTAGACTCGGAAGTAAACGCCCACTGCTATGATTGGCTAACAGTTTGGCATATTAAAAGAGGTTTAAACTCCCCGTCATTACACGTGTGGAATTGTTTTGAAAACTTTTGATGTTGAGAAATGGCAGCCGGTGAAATTCAGTCATACATTAATTGGTAATAAATTATCTGTATTTATAATTACTCTTAATGTATTTGTGAGATAGTTAGCCTACGTTATATTAGTGTTTAACCGAAGATGCTACAGAAAGCTGTTTATGTTGTTATGTTGTTACACATTTTATATTACATTGGTTGTGGCAAATAAAGTTTAGATACTTGGAGTTACAGTTGCAGTTGACAAAGGATAAATTTACGCTGTTTAACATAAACGATGTCAAATTCTGCGTGTCCATTTGACAGCCCACATAGAGGAACGCTATAATGTTAAAAACGTATAAATACTCAGTATATATCAAACTATCTGAAACAGACAAAGTAATAGTGACATGATAAAAATACAGTTACTCACACTTGTGTTTTTGCGATATTACTGCCGGATCTAATATAGTCGGCACAGCATCGTCTTTTAGTTTTAATCTCTCTGAAAAATCCTGCTTCAAACTGTGTCTTGCTTAAAAACGAATCCGCGGTAAAATGAAGTGAACAAACGAAATGACCAGGTTCTTATTGACGCGATCTGGAACTTTATTAAAGATAAAGTTCATCCACTCTTTCCTAATGTTAGGATCAGAAGGAAGGCACATGTCTGTGTTTTTCCACTGCTAGAGGCAGTGATGTAGAAGTAGGCGCTGATCTTCTTCTGCAGAGGCGGGCTTTCGGCACACTATGACGTCATAATGTGACAAAATCCAAAAGAGTCGTTTTCACAGCTTGGCTGTTATATAAGCCATTTTAAGACTAGTTTCAGCCTCAGACATCACACCCACGGACCGTTGGCTAAACGTCTGATGCATATGGCACACAAAAGTGGAAACACTTCAGGAGTTTCGAAGTCGTCATCGGATTGGTTGAATTATACAGGATTTCCGGGAGACGTGTGTGTCGCGTTCTTTAATGTTCCGCCTGGAAACAAAGATGCCGTGACGTCAAACCCACTCACGAAAGAAAAAAGCCGTGGTGTTTACAACTGTGACGACGAGTGCTTATCAGGATCAACTAAACGCTGGATTTTCTAAAGTATGTGAAATATTTAAAATTTGCGGCATAGAATCTCTAAAATACGTCAGAGAGTTTTACACACCGGTCTGTTATTGTGGCGACATTTCCACGTCCCGAAACGTGACACTGAACGAAATGAACTGTGATTGGTTGTTTGACATGTCAGTCAAACGGCCTCATGGCCAATGAAAGCTGCCATGGATTCCAGACCTTCAGCTGTCAGTCTGAAGACTAACTAGAAGGTTTTGAGTTCTGAAACTTACAGGATATATGTATAGTAAAACGACTTCTTATATGTCAAAAGATCAAGGAAAATTTGATTTCTCAATTCATGACCCCTTTAAACATGAAATTTTGAAGTAGAAAAAGTATATTTTTTGTGAAATGTACTCCAATAGTCTCAGTTTTATTTACTGTACAACTTTGAAAAATCTTTTTTTTTTTTTTTACCGTGTACTGTGTAATTTATGATTACTCCCTGAATTAATCATGCAATGTAATGCTTCAAATGTTTATAGTTGCAGAATGTGTTCCGTTTCACATACTAGTTTAAAAAAAATATTAGGCAGTATACAGTATAAGCTGATAATATTCCACTGCAATTAGTATGATGTGAATGTTTCTTGGAGGGTGACTCTGCGATGCCCTTGGGACATGCATCCAAAGACGCAAGCCTGTCTGAAGGCTTCAAGGGCACTGCAGGTGATCAGGGTGTTTAGAATAGCAGGAATGTCATCTGCTAGTGTGAAACCAGGCTTTCTTTTAGTTTTCGTTTTCTAAAATTTCACTATGGTGTCTGTCACCATTTTGTTTTGTTAATAAATCACTTTGTTTAAATATGGCAACAATGGAGTTTAAATATCTGTTTACATAACTTTACATGTTGCATGACTGATAATTGTGTATCCAAGAATAAGAAACAGACTGGTGGTGAAAAGTCTTATAATTGATGGCTGTGTAATGGATGCCGTTCAATAGCTCATTCTCACTGAGTGATTTTGGATATGTATGTGTGCGTATACTTTCCACTAAAGCACACAATCAAGCCTTATTTTGTGTCCAAGCCCGGGGTCATATGAAGCAAAGCTAGCAGACACGCTATCAGTCAATTTACCAGACACCGACATGATGTCATATCCTGTAGGACCTTCAAGGTCAGCCAGCAAGCTGATTGGCCCTTAAATGTCAATAGCAGGTTTTAATAAGTTTGTTCCATGCCAAGGTTGCTTTCCTGTATATTTAGCAAACCACAGTGACTACAATTGCATCAACAAACAGTCTGGTGTGCGCTAAAATGAATGAGATTTATTATACGATTTATAATCTAATTCCATAAGAATTTTAGTAGCAAAAACGATTATGGCATTTTTAGCCAAAAGGAAGTTGTAAAATATGTGTGGAACAAAAATATAACACACATGTAATGTTTTTTTCTTCTTCAAGTTTATAGCAAGTTTATTTGTAGAATTTCACTCATATATATGAGCAAATTCACTCATAGTGAATCGAGTTTAACATCTTATAGAAAACATTTCTCATTTGACCCTAAAACTAAATGAAAAAATATGTATATTTAAATTATGCTATAGTTGAAAACGAAGCCTATTTTAGGACCATTTATTGCATTTGGACTATTTTCAAGCAATTAACCACATTTATTATTTTTCATAAATTAAGATGATTTTTTAAGATGTATGTTTTTTTACTGTATGACTTTAAAACATATGCAAAGATGTTTATTTGCGCTCATGAGCATATTTGTGCTCATTTATTTATATTTATTATTTATATGAAATTTAAGTTTTTTTTTTGGCATTGTGGTAATAATAATTTGAGGTGAGAGCTATGTTTAATTCTCATGAAAATGTCACAATGCAAAAAAATCGTAATGATCATAAAAATAGACTTAACTCTCTTAAGGAAAGCCTTAATTTGTTTTGATTTTGTGGTTATGATTAGAATAGGTTACATTAGATTTAACCCAGAATTTTAATTTAACATTTGTATAAAATACTAAAACCTAAGCAAAGTTGTCTTGTACTCTTAACTAATTTGGTGTCAATCAATTTTCACTGAAAAATTGCTAGTAAATTTCACAAACAGTTCACAAAAAGAAATGGTAAGTAACACACTGAATTAAACATGAAATGTTAAAGTAGAAACGCTTAAATAGTATTTTCATGCAAAACATACTCCAATAATCTTTATTTACAAGTTTGATCTTTTACAGTGTACATCACATCTGTTATCAAACACTTTCTTACTAAAGTGATCTTTTATATAGAATAGAGACATTTTAATTCACACCCATCCTTTAGAAATCCATTGCATACTAACATACTAATTTTACCTTTGACTAAATTGAATGCATGCACAATATGCTTCATTTCTGGACATAACTGCACTTAAATTAAACACCCATCATTCTTTTACTACATGATCTTAGCTTTTCTGCTACATAATGGATAGCTCTAACATTTAATTAGTCATTTACTCTCAGCATTCATATGTGGTTTGTTTTATTGGTGTCTTATCTGTAGTTATCCAGAAGCAAGGTTTCTTTAGAAGGTTTATGGAGGGTGTAATCCATTACTGCGTATACAGTACACTGTGTGTTTCCATGTCCTCAAGGTAATTAGATGAGCCCTTGTACAGAGAGAGTAATTCATAGTAAAATTTACTAGCAATTGCTGAGTGAAAATCTACATAATTTTTTTTCAGTGTAGATTTATGTGAGAGAAACGAATCTCATTTGTGTTATGTGACTATGCAAATATTCAGATCTAAAATTTCACAACAGTTTCAAGACATGCGAGAACCAAAAATGTTGGGTATCATTGATATCAAACCTTGCATGACACATTGGTGAGTAATGATTTATATTTTGGTTTGTTCCTCAAACAAAGCTAAAGATAGGTTTAGAAAAACATGAGGGTGAGGAAATGATTCATTTCATAATTCATCTCTGGGAGGGAGAACTAATAATAAGAACTAGCGGCAAGTATGACACATTGAATTAAATGTGAAATTTTGAATTAAAAAGACTGTATTTTCTGGTCAAATTTATTCCAGTAATCGTTTTGACAAATAATTTTTATAGTGAATCATTTGACCAAAAAAGACTCGCAATATGGCACACAAGTCTTATAGACTACATGAATAGTGTTTTTGGATCATTTTTAGAGTTTCATACCTATCCATGATCACCAATAAAGGCAGGGAGGACCATAAAATGTTCGTCCAATCAAAATGTTCGGTCCGAAGATTATGATAGGCTGTCCTACCTGGCTGTCAAAATATATTTTCATACCTCCGCGCTGCTGCGTACCATGTTTCATGACATCTATATAGTTGTTTACATTTTTAGCTTTAGTTATTTTAGTATGTGAAGTTAAACTATTTGAAAATGAGAAATGTTGCCTCAGAAATGAGCTGAAATAAAACACATTTTTTTTTTAGATCTTATTTCAGTTAATATTTATTTTATTTCAAGTAACAAAAATGCTTTTTTATGGTTTTAGTTTTAGTTAACTATAATAATCCTGGGGTAGTCTACAGAATAAAAAAACACAGGTTTGGACTGACATGAGGGTGAATAAATGATGGCAGATTTTTCATTTCTGAGTGAACTATTTCTGTGACATTAACATGATGGTCTCAGACTCGAGCTCTCGTCCAGAAACCTCTTAAAATTCAGTCGTGGATCTCTCTAATGGTGCTTTTCCACTGCGTGGTACGACTCGGCTCGGCACGGTTCAGTACGGCCTGGCTCGGTTTGCGTTTCCACTGCAGTTTAGTACCACATTATAGTGGGCGGGATTATTCACATGTCGTTATAGTTGCGCCGCCTCTACTGCTGCGACTCCTGAAAAACTTTTTCATTCCGCGTCGCCCCATCAAGCTCTCGCTGGATCCGCTCCTCTGCTATCAACGAGAGGAACGTCTGTACTTCCTCAACAGACCACGAAACAGCCATTTTTTGGTTGTTAAAAAAAGGTGCGCTCGTTCAAAACAGTTGCGTTCGATCCTTCGCTGGCTGTGCTGATTTAAATCTAGCGGTTCCGTTGTGTCTCTGTGTTGCAAGTTCAGTGACGCAGGTAGTGACGATGCTCTCCGGCCAATCAGTGATCAGCAGAGTTTACACGTCACGTTTTGGTAGCGGTACGGTTCACTTAGAGGTGGTACTGAAAAAAGTACCAGGTACCTGGTACTGTACCCAGTGGAAAACCCCCCAAAAGTGAACCGTACTGAACCGTACCATGCCGTACCATGCAGTGGAAAAGCGCCATAAGAGAACGTAATCTTAATCAGGTCTGAGACCAAACCCACTGGATTTACAGATATGGAGCAGCTACAGTTCTCCACACATCCTATGGCACAGCGGCCAATGGGCATGGACATGAATGTGCACGTGTCCCTCATCTGATCTCAGGGTCATGACTGAGTCTGTAACTGTGATGCACGTGTGCATGAGCGATGAAGAGAGAACTGCAGACAGTCGAATGGATGATGTTTCATGAATGACGATACAGTGAGAGCACTGTGTACCAGTACATGGCTGTGCTATAACGTTGATTAGACTACATTAGAGTGCAAACTATAAACAAAGCGATTGGATGAGTTAAGACAAAATAAATATAAAAATAGACAGTATATAGTGTATCTCAAAGTATCTGAGCGATTGAATGTATGAATAAGAGAAAAGCAGGAGCAGGATTACGGTTGTTCAGTAGGTTAATCCAGACTGTAGTAAACAGTCTTAATCCTGCATTGCCGTCTCACCCAGAGGATAGAATGAGGAAAAACCCTTGACAGATGGTCAAACTGTTTCAACACACGGCCACAAGGATGCTGCAATCTTGGCCTTTTTGTGTTTTGTGTTTTTTATTTTGATAATTTCTTGTTTTTTGTTTCTCTTTTTTTTAACACCTCCTATGACGCAATCGTCACGGACCAGTGGTAGTACAGAGGTGTTTTCAGTCGGAACGAACTTTTCCGGAAAGTTCGCTTTGGCAAGCCTTTTTGAACTCCCAAAACACAAAACGAACTTCATTTTGGCTGGATTTTGTTCGAAATGACGTCATATTAGTTCGTTCTTTGATTTCGCTTGAGGCCTTGAGTTATTTTAGTACATAAATTTAACTAAATGAAAATTTGAAATGCTGCCTGGGAAACTAGATGAAATAAAATATGTTTAATTTTTGTATATTTTATTTTATTTCAGTTAACATTTATTTCAAGTAACACTACTTCTTTTATTTATTTATTTATTTATTCTTTCTTAATGGTTATAGTTTTAGTTTTAGTCAACTATAAAAACCCTGGAACATAGTTCATTTAAAATAAGCTGCCACTTAAACAGAGTTTATCATCATTTAAAGTTTTCAATATTTAAAAAAAAATGTATTAAGGATTGTTTGATTTGTTTCCCCCGTGTTTTGTTTTAATAATATAATAGTTCCTGAATATTGTTGAGTTAACCCTAAATAACCCAAAATAGTTACTAATTTAAAAGCTACAATTGGGTAAATTAATATTTTGGGGGATCAATTTATTTATTTATTATTTTGTTTTTATTTAATATTTTTTGTTTAATTGAAGTTAAACCTTATAATAAACATAAATAATTCATTTTAGATTAGAGACTGCCAATAAATGTGCTGTTTTTACATCATTCAATGTTTATATTACATTACATTTTTATAGCAATTTTTATGTAGAGTTGAACATTATGATGAGCATAAATGACAAAAGCTTCTAATAAAATACAAACTATTTCTATTTTAAATATTAAATATTTATGACAATTCAATGCTCGTTTTCTATCAATGGTAAAATTTAAATGTTAACTACTTTGGATAAAGTTTATTCAGACAAGGCCTTAATGTATCAAAATCGAAGCACTCATACAATTTATTCCTTTAATGATATTTTAGTTGTTTTGAATGCAATATTATCAACCAACATCAGAATCATTTATGAATGCATTTTAAGCATTGCACATTAACATGTAAGCATGCTGGTGTGCTGTAATGGTGGATTTAACTGTAATGCCGTCTGGTTGTGCATTCAAGCTAAAATAGGTCACAGAAGCACACATGGCAAATCAGGGGATGCCACATCAATGCAAAGCCCTAATGTGGATTGAAGCGCACTAGACCACCCTCAATGGCCCCCTTGCTCACACCACCCCCGTATCCCGCATGGGGTTCCTGTTAAAATAAGCAGGATAGTGGATGAAGCATTATCAGGTTGGCATTTCCCCTCTCATCCTCAGTCATGGAGAGCATCGCCTCCTCTGTTCCTGGACCGCGTGTCTCTCGCAGTGCAGCAGAAGGTGCTGAGCATAATAATGCTTAAATATGAGCCCATCTGTGTGTTCATGTTATTATGTCGCAGTTTCACCTGGGACACATTTTGTTAATGTTCTCATTCTGAAGCTGAATCTGTAATTCATGGAAAAAGTCCTGCTACTATTTGTGCCTCAAAAAGGTTTTGAATTCCATTTTACCAGTATTTAAAAAATAGCCACTGTTTAGTCTTTTGATAACATCTTGGTTTTTACATACTGTATGCAAATTTTTTGGGTAGTGAAGTTTATAACATCTATAAAATCTCCATAGTAAACTTTGTATATGTACATAATGTTAAAATACTGTCCATTTGATGATTTTGTGTTGTATTAGATGTAGCAACCATATATGTCAGCAATATATATTTTGTTTATATATGCAGCTTTATTAAAACAACATACAAAGATCAGTTTTTTTAATGTTTGTTTTTGTAAAAAAAAAAAAAAATTTTAAATACATGTCTATCTTTTATATTTACTAATACAATATCAGCATCATGCATTGATGGGTTTTTGCATGGATATACATGTACATGACATATATGTCCAAAAATGTATTATAAATACATACCATATATATTTGTATGGGCTAGATAATGTATGAAATTGTCCTAATTTCTAATAGTTTTCATGTATGTTTTTACTTCATATGACAGTATAATTCATATATGGAAATTACGGTAACACTTTACAATAAGGTCTCATTTGTTAACCTTAATTAATGAACTAACATGAACTAACAATGAACAACAGCATTTATTAACCTTTGTTAACGTTAGTTAATAAAAATGTTCATGTTAGTTCACAGTGCGTTAACTAATGTTAACAGATCAAATGTTTGATTTTAATAATGTATTAGCAAATGTTGAACTTAATATTAACTTCGATTAATAAATGCTGTATAAATATTGTTCATGTTAACTAATATAGCTAAATAATGTTAACAAATTAAACCTTACTATAAAGTGTTACCTTAATATGTACATATATAATATTTACTTGTGCGTTCCAGTAGGGCTGTGCAATTAATCGCATGCAATTGTCATGCGCATCTCGTCAGTAAAACCGGTTCCGTGATTAGTAGTAAATCTCCATCACCTGCTTTCAGATGGAGCGGCATTTAATAAACAGAGCCGTAATTCACTGACAAGCTAGGCAATATCGTGTTCATAATCGCAGATGAATCGCATTCGATTATGAACGCGATATTGCCTAGCTTGTCATTGAACTACGGATCTGTGTATCAAATGCCGCTCCATCTGAAAGCAGGTGATGGCGATTTACTACTAATCACGGAACCGGCTTTACTGACGAGATGCGCATGACAATCGCATGCGATTAATTGCACAGCCCTACGTTACAGTGTTAGCTGGCTTTATTCTAGGTCTGATTACGTAGCTGATCTAAGAATAATCCTACATTTTTTTCTTTCAGTATGGACGGTCGGACAGCTACCGCGTGGCAACCACGCAGGACACAAATGAGAAGGAGTCTCCCAAACAGGGAAAGGGAGGAAAAGACCTGGATGACCTGAAGAAGGAAGTACCACTGGTAAGACACATCGACACATATCTTCATGTTCTTGTATGAAACTTCAAATGCACTCTTTTACAATCAGTGACCTGTAGTGAATAATTTTATATTGCACATTCTGTTTCACTGTGAGTTCAGTGCCTCATAAAGGAATTTAAGTACATCATACTGTATTGATTTTCATATACTGTTTTGCCTTGAATCAAATGTAGCGAGATTGTGGTTCAGTCTTTGTGGTCAGTCGCACTCTATAGCAACTCATCCTTGCTCTGTACAAATATAAACTCACTTTTCTCTTTTTCTCCAGACAGAGCATAAGATGTCAATTGAAGAAGTATGCCGGAAATTCAACACTGACATTGTACAGGTGAGTTTCTCACATCAGCAGCGAACAATTTAAACCATTTAAATCATGTAAACAAGCCAGCTGTTTCATATGATGGTATTGTAGCGCAACATTAAAATAAATCCAAAAGTATTACATGAATAAAGGCTCTCTCACTAAAGGCTTTTTACTAGAATAAAGGTGTGGTTTTGAGAAGTCATAACATTTTGAAATTAAAGTAGTAATATTTAGGGAATAAAGTTACAATTCTAAGAATGGTATCAAAGTATTATGAGTAATAATATTCTGAGAATCAACAAAGTGATATGGAGTCGAAGACTGGTTGTCGTTTGAGATTGCAGAAAAGAGGCAATTTCCTGAATGTCTGTCTGGTTCTTTCTCCTGAATAAATTTAGTTTCCTTCATAACGCCGGATGTGTCCAGATCCTAAAGATAACTCGATGCCGATGCACCAAAAGACCAAGGATTTCTATATTGGTGAATCTTTTGCTAAAGTTGAATTGAGCTAAAATCCTCACTGATGAGGCTGCCCTGATGCCCTATTCCTATTATTACCTATATATTGTGATTTGTTTTATATTTCTACAATATTCACATAAAATTACATCTTCTGTCTCCTGTGGCCTCATTTATTAAATGTGCATACGCACAGATTTTATCTTAGAGTGTGCGTACGCTAAAATCCACGGCAACGTTCATATTTATAAAAACGGTCTTTGACGTGGAAAAGTACTTACCGCCACGTCAGGGTCTGAGCAGGCGTAGTCGGAGTACTGCAGCTTTTTGAACATCTAAGCTGCAATAATAATAAAAGCGGTGTATGTGCAAGCACCGAATTCATCATAAACAACAAAGATGCAGTGTAAGCGATTAATTGTGCAGTGTAGTCAGATTTTTTATTAACGGGAGTTTTTGCAAGATTAAACTGACCTTTTTAGTAGCCTTAATGTTGAGAGTTATTTTCTCGCTTTCTGTACACAGTTTATTCCATGTTGTTTTTTTATTTTTTTATTTTACAAGAGAACTTGCGAAGTCTTGATTTACTACTAATGCGTAAAATAGAAAAAAATGCATAAACGCATCTCCGACTGTTTTGTCTGTGTAGCCTATAAGAATAGGCCTATGTCGTGCAATAACTGTTTGTTTATATTCTATTCAATAACATTGTTAACTGTTTTTATTTATAACATCTGCTGCTTTGCTTCTGTGAAAATGAATAGAGACATCCGCCCTAAACTTTGTTTTTGTCATTTACATCAGTTATATTTGTATAAAATACACTATATATTTTTGTGTCAGTACATTAATGCCACATTTGAGCAGCATTAGTAAACTGTGTAAATATAAAAAATGTCAAATCACATGCAGGTTTTTTTCAGACCGGAGCCCATAATCGAGCAATAATTTATTTTATTATGATATGAAATGTCCAATTTTTTTTTCAATAATGTTTTTTTTAAGTTTTGCAAGGATTTCGTGATACTAAACTTTTTATTAGTTGTCATAGCAAGTGATTTTAAAAGTGGTAGTAATTTTGATAATAGTCTATAGGAAAAAAATATAACCACTCACACATTGTTTGTCCACAGAATAATGACACATTATTAAATAAAAAGCGTCCCGCACGAACCTCTACCTCCGCCAGCAGGACCTCAATTTCTGACTCAGTAAAGTTATTTTTTTTATGTGCTCGTCATTCTCAAGCATAGAAATTTGGATATTGGCGTGTGCTCTTTTATATGTTAATGATATTAATTAGGGGGCGTTTACAAGGCGGAGATCTGACACCAGTCAGCTGCGCACAATTTCAAGATCATTTGCGATTTATAAATGTCACATCTGGAAGAGAGGCGT
>NW_015625585.1:403381-408427 GCF_001515625.1 Sinocyclocheilus rhinocerous
GATCTGACACCAGTCAGCTGCACACAATTTCAAGATCATTTGCGATTTATAAATGTCACATCTGGAAGAGAGGCGTACGCACGTGTTTTTGTGCGCACGTTCGTTTTCTCTGAATCGCACTTACGCACTTTTGAGAAATGATCTTAGAACAAATTTAGGACAGTTTATACGCAACATTTTATAAATGAGGCCCCTGTTTTTTTTGGAATAGTTCACCCAAAAATGAAAATACAGTCATCATTTGTTCACCCTCATGTAAACCTGTATGACTTTCTTTCTTCTGTAAGAAGCAAAAGAAGAGATTTAGAAAAATGTTCCTGTGTTTGTGTTGAGTTGGAGTCAATGGAGTCCAATTTTTATTTAGCCCCCATTTAGTTTTAAAATATTAAACTGCCCTGACTTCCTTTAATCTTGTGACATTAAGTCTGTATTGTCAACTTTAAATGAATTAATTCTTGTAACTTTATTACCTACACTCTCAGAAATAAAGGTACAACAGCTGTCACTGTGGCAGTACCTTTTCAAAAGGTACACTTTTGTAACTATTAGGTTCTAATATGTACACTTTAAGTACCAATATGTACCTTTAAAGTACCAAAATGGACCCTTTAGGTTCAAATAAGTACCTTTTGAAAAGGTACCACCCCAGTGACAGCTGCTGTACCTTTATTTCTGAGAGTGTACAATGTAATGTTAAGGTTTTGTTTAATTTTAACATGGCAGTCAAACGTTCATTATGCATTGCAGGAAAGTATAGCTTGTATTAACCCAAAAAAGTAGTCTGTATCTTATTTGATACTCAAAATTTCCAAGGCCTCTAAATGATCAACATGATCAAAACTTGCTAAAAAACCTCACGTATGCAATCTACATGCCTTTTGTTATGTCTTTTTGCTGTGAAATCTAGTTTTTTTTTTATGAATAAACACAAGAATAACTTTTATATTGTAATATATCAAGATCTTTGATTATCCTCAATCCTTTTTAAGAAAAACCACTAAAGGTTGATACATCAGGGCTTTGATTAACGGTTATATTGTTCATCTTTGATTAATGTTTGTTTACTCATATATGTTTTCCCCCACAATAAAAAAAAACTACAGAGCTTTGATCATAAAACTAAGTATTTAAATATAATCTTACTAGGATTTATTATTTATGATATATAGAGTGACGGCTGATATTTACGTGCATTTTATGTAAGTAATCTGATATACTGTTCATTGATACTGATACACTTGTCATTGATTTACATTACAAGCTATCAGAATTTCATCTTACTGGCCATATAAATATTATATATATAAATATCATAATATTTATGCTCAGTTTGAGTGTTTTTCTTCCTCAAGTATGAGCTCCACATTCTCACTATATCATACTATATGAGCCATAAAAGCCTGATGTATCAAATATGATACTCAAAAAAAAAAACTGCGAACCTTTTAATATTTTTAAACATTTTGGTCTAAAGCTTCAATAAACTATTCAATAAAAAAAAAAAAAGATTTTTCTGGTTATTATTTCATATGTAAGGCTTCACAGTTAACTTCATCCAAAGCAACTTAAAGGGACAGTCCACCCAGAAATGTCACCATTGACTCACCCCCAAGTTGTTCCAAACCTGCATGAGTTTCTTTCTTCTGTTGAACACAAAAGAAGATATTTTGAAGAATGTTGGTAACCAAACAGTTAATGGTCCCCATTGAATTCCATAATATGTAAAAAATACAATGGAGGTCAATAGGGACCAGCAACTGTTTGTTTACCCAGGTAAACTATCCCTTTAACAGTGAACTAATTTCACCTTAATGAGTTTATGTGAAGCACTAATGTTTTAAAGGAGGAACTGTGATCTCAACAAATCTCCTAAAACACAGCGCCGCCATCGCCCCCTAGTGGCAGTGCAGTAGTGTTTGACATGAACTCTTGAATCAGATTACTCCTTACACTCTCTTGTCCCTGAAGGGTCTGACTAATGCCAAGGCGGCGGAGTACCTCGCTCGGGACGGTCCCAACGCTCTCACCCCACCCCCCACCACCCCGGAGTGGGTCAAATTCTGCCGACAGCTCTTCGGAGGATTTTCCATCCTGCTGTGGATCGGAGCCATCCTCTGCTTCCTGGCCTACGCCATCCAGGCCGCCACGGAGGACGAGCCTGCCAATGACAATGTGAGAACTCACGCACGCGCACAAAAGCATGAAATTGCACAAAATATACATTATGCTGCCGTTTGGAGTAGGCCAGATTTAGGACAATTTTCCTGTGAGTAGATAAGGCCATGTTTGTGACATAATCAGTAATCCTATTCTTTCCTATCCTAGTCTTTTATTTGTAATCTATGTTATTTGTGTTAATAATACTGCATTAAATATGATTTATTCCTTTTATAGTGTGTTTAGTTTGGAGAAAAGCCATGGGTGGCAGAAAGCATTTTGAAGAGTTTGGGTTGAAAATAAAAACAAGCAAATTAATTCTAAGACAAAACATCAGTCCCTCTCTCACTAAATGAGAAAAAACAGTAATATTGTGAAATATTATTACCATTTAAAATAACTCTTTCTATGTGAATATATTTTAAAATGTAATTTATTCTTGTGATGCAAAGCTGAATTTTCAGCATCATTATTCCAGTCTTCAGTGTCACACAGTTGCTGAATCAAAGTATTAATTCCTTTAAAAACATACTGACTCCACACCTTTAAAAGGTAGTGCATTTCATTACATTTACATAACATTTATATATTTAGCATACACTTTCAGCTCAAGCAACTTACAAATAAAGAAAATGACAAACAATTTGTGAAACATGAATAAATATTTTTCACTTTTTCAGTATGTGGCGTCTTGGGGTTTTTATACCTCAATTAAAACACTGATGTTGGTAACTCTTCAAAGTAACAACAAAACTAAGATTATTCCCTATACCATGGAAAAAAAAATATTTCAAGTTGTAATCATTTGTCTTAAATTCCCAATTGCATTGCCTACTGTACTTCTATGAACTGTACTAGAATAAACACTGCAACTAGAAACAGGAAAAGAAACATTGATGCATGTATAAAGAGAAAAAACTGCCCTGATGTCATAATCATTCATGGTTTGCTTCAGATGAATGATTTTTGGTGGCACAAAGGCAAACAAGGTGAATCAGAGAAAAATCAAGGTCAGTGACCTCCTGAGGAGTTTCTCCACATTAATTTGATAACCCGTCCTCTCTGTCTCTCTCTCTGCTCTACAGTTGTATCTGGGGATCGTGCTGTCTGCTGTGGTCATTATCACCGGCTGCTTCTCCTACTTCCAAGAGGCCAAGAGCTCAAAGATCATGGAGTCTTTCAAGAACATGGTTCCCCAGGTACACCAAAACACTTTAATAACCTCAGTTCTGATTCCCAGTCCTACTTGTGTCATTTAAAAGTGACAAACTCAAAATAACCAATATACACCAATAATCTTAATCTGCTGGTTTCCTCTCTGGTCATAATCCTAATTATTATCTTCCAGCTCTGAAGCCTCCAGACTGTATTAATGCTATCTAATCTCTCCGTTGGTCTTAGAGTTGTTAGAGGCTGAAATTGATGTGTGTGTGTGTGTGTGTGTGTGTGTGTGTGTGCGGTCCGCAGCAAGCTTTAGTGATCCGTGAAGGTGAGAAGCTCCAGATTAACGCTGAGGATGTGGTGGCTGGTGATCTGGTGGAGGTGAAGGGAGGAGACAGGATCCCTGCTGATCTCAGGATCATCTCTGGACACGGCTGCAAGGTACAGCATCTAAACATTTATTATGAACACTTACAGACTTTCTCTTGCACCCATATGTAGGGTATAGATATTGCATTAATAATTAATATAAATATTAAGGTTATGTTCTAGCATCAGGCCTAGCAACTACTGGATAACTGTAATATCTGTCTGTCTGTCTGTCTGTCTGTAATCTGACTCTATCTATCTATCTATCTATCTATCTATGTGTCTGTGTGTGCGGTCCGCAGCAAGCTTTAGTGATCCGTGAAGGTGAGAAGCTCCAGATTAACGCTGAGGATGTGGTGGCTGGTGATCTGGTGGAGGTGAAGGGAGGAGACAGGATCCCTGCTGATCTCAGGATCATCTCTGGACACGGCTGCAAGGTACAGCATCTAAACATTTATTATGAACACTTACAGACTTTCTCTTGCACCCATATGTAGGGTATAGATATTTCATTAATAATTAATATAAATATTAAGGTTATGTTCTAGCATCAGGCCTAGCAACTACTGGATAACTGTAATATCTGTCTGTCTGTCTGTCTGTCTGTCTGTCTATCTGTCTGTCTGTCTGTCTGTCTGTCTGTAATCTGACTCTATCTATCTATCTATCTATCTATCTATCTATGTGTCTGTCTGTCTGACTATCTGTCTATCTGTCTATCTGTCTGTCTATCTATCTATCTGTCTATCTGTCTGTCTGTCTGTAATCTATCTATCTATCTATCTATCTATCTATCTATCTATCTATCTGTCTGTCTGTCTGTCTGTCTGTAATCTATCTATCTATCTATCTATCTATCTATCTATCTATCTGTCTGTCTGTCTGTCTGTCTGTGTCTGACTGTCTGTCTGACTATAAGGCCTGAAAAACCTCAAACTTTAATATTTTAAAGCACTTCTAAACTTTCAGACAAGGCTCAATCAAACCAACAGCAGTTTGTTACACACACACACACACATATATATCTATTTTATAATTTTTCAGGTTGATAACTCCTCCCTGACGGGTGAATCAGAGCCTCAGACCAGGTCACCTGACTGCACCCATGACAACCCTCTGGAAACCCGTAACATCGCCTTCTTCTCCACCAACTGCGTTGAGGGTACGGTTACCATAGCAGCTGCATCACTGCTCCATTTTCTTCTCTATGCTGTGTCACTCGCACTCTCTCTATTATTTCATTTCCGGTTCTTTATGAACTCATCTTCTCCGATCGATTTCTGCTTTTCATTTCACCCTTTTTCCCATCTCTCTATTTTTCCCTGGTCGTTTTTTTTTTTTTTTTTCAAAAACAGCCGT
>NW_015625585.1:408769-417933 GCF_001515625.1 Sinocyclocheilus rhinocerous
CGTTTTTTTTTTTTTTTGCCAAGAACAGCCGTAGAGGAAAAATGTTGTCATGACAACAACCTCTCACTTCTGCGCCCCATCTTGCCACTCGTCTGCTGCCCACGCAATTGCTCACACCCTCGTTTTTCACTCTGTTTTTCCACACATTTCTCTTTCTGTGTCACTCTTTTGGCTTCGTTTTGATGATAAAACACTAATCATTTCAGATCTGACTGAATAAATGAATAATACTGCAGGATCTAATGACATTTTCTTCTCTGTATCACTATCACTGCTGAATTCCAAATGAGTTTTCATCATTTGTTCATCTAATCTTTCACAGGTTTTCTACCTTCAGAACGATGCTTAATATTCATTATAACAAATCCAGCTGCTTTAATGAAAGCAGTTACATGTATAGTTCTCTCAGAAATGGCTGGTTTCCCTCTCAGTCAGTGTTAGTGCAGTGTAAATGTGTCTGCAGCTCTTGTCAGTTGTGTAATGCTGTTGTTTTGATGGGTCAGGAGACCTTACATATGCCCAGTGCTCAGCGGGGTGTCAGTGTTTTGGTGATCTCAGACAATGTCCTTCCTTTGTATTCCGACTCAGCTCCAGGGCGACACTCTCCTGCCACCATGTGGTGAATTAGAGGATTACACATGTTCATTATGAGGCTTCTAGAATATCACACTGAACTCTCTTATGTCATGTGAAGTGAAATGAAATCCTTCCAAAACAACACATCAAATCAGTATGTCATACTGGATATTTTTACTCGTGGTCTGAGATATTAAAATACTAAATAAAAAACAAAATAGCTAATATGAGACATTGCTTGTATTTAAAGAGATTTATTTCTAATAATAATCTAATATTGAAATAAAACCATGCAGTGGTGGTCAATAAATAAAAAAAATTTACATATTCAATTAAAAAAAAAAAGTTTAATGTTTATTCAGCAAGAAATGAATTCAAATTCAAAAGTGGCAGTAAAGACATTGTAATGTTACAAAATATTTCTATTTCAAATAAATGCTGTTCTTTTGAACTTTACATTCATCAAAGAATGCTGAAAAAATAAAATTTTCACAAAAAATTAAGCAGCACCACTGTTTTCCTCATTGATAATAATGTGAAATGTTTCTTGAGCTGCAAATCAGCATATTAGAATGATATCTGAAGGATCATGTGACACTGAAGACTGGAGTCATGATGCTGAAAATTCGGCTTTTATCGCAGGAATAAATGACATTTTTAAATATATTCAAAGAGAAAACAATTATTTTAAATAATAATATTTAATTTTTTAACTGTATTTTTTATTAAAAAAAATAAATGGAGCCTTAAAGGGTTAGTTCACCCAAAAATGAAAATTAGCCCACAAATTACTCACCCTCAAGTCATCCTAGGTGTATATGACTTTCTTCTTTCAGACGAATCCAGTCGGAGCTATATTAAAAATTGTCTTTGATCTTTCAAGCTGTTTAATGCCACTCAACGGGTGTTAAAATTCTTTGAACAAAGGCCTTCTGTAGCGAATCGATGCATTTTTGTAAGATATTTTTGTGGATATTTTTCTTACAAAAACGCATCGATTCGCTACAGGAGGGTGAGCCTTGTGAGACACTTTTTTAATGGATGGGTGCTTTTTATTTAACTTCTTTTGGACTGATGCACTGCAACACCCGCTGAGTGGCATTAAACAGCTTGAAAGATCACAGACAATGTTTAATATAACTCCGACTGGATTCGTCTGAAAGAAGAAAGTCATATACACCTAGGATGACTTAAGGGTGAGTAATTTATGGGCTAATTTTCATTTTTGGGTGAACTAACCCTATAATGAGCATGAGAGACTTTTAAATGGTGGTTTGTATCTTATATATAATTTGTATTATTTTATCATTTATAAAGGCAAAATAAGTGATTGCCTTTAACCAGTAATAGAAACATTAGAAACATTAACGTGTACAACTATAAATACTACTATTAAATATTGCAGCATAAAATAGTATAGGTCACACATTTGATCATTTCACACACTCTTTCTTCTCACATAATAAAATAATATCAACTTAGATTAATATTTCCTGTACTTTTATTTATATATTTGCTAAATCGTCATGTGATAATTGGGATAATATCATCTGATCATTATAACGATGTCCTTCTGTTCTGTTCTCCTGTCAGGTACCGCTCGTGGGATTGTCGTTTGCACCGGTGACCGAACCGTCATGGGCCGCATCGCTACTCTGACCTCCGGCCTAGAGACCGGAAAGACCCCCATCGCCAAGGAGATCGAGCACTTCATCCAAATCATCACCGGCGTGGCCGTCTTCCTGGGCGTCAGCTTCTTCATCCTGTCAATCATCCTGGGCTACAGCTGGCTGGAGGCCGTCATCTTCCTCATCGGCATCATCGTCGCCAATGTGCCTGAGGGACTGCTGGCCACCGTCACTGTGAGGACCCCTGGTTTCTCCCTCTCTTTCTCAGTGTCAGGATTTTGTAGTGTGTTTTGGTGTCTCTGCAAGTGTTGAAATGTCTTTTTGTGACACGTTTTTTTATTGTTATTTTTCAGTATATTTTGTGACTTAATGTGTGTTTGTCGTCTTTTTTGTTTCTTTTTCTTTTGTTCATGGCTTTGTTTGGAATGGACATACAACATATGAACATATTTCACAGTACGTACTACATACTGCACAGTATGTACTGCATACTGCCTACTGAGTATGTCAAATATTATGTGAAACATTACACCATATGCAACAATCAATATTTAATATAGTAGTGTGCTAGATTATTGGCTATATTAATTCACAAGGGGCAATAATATGTCAGTAATAAATGTACATATCGTTCAAAAGTTTGGGATTTTTTAAAGATTTTTTCAAAGAAATTAATAATTTTATTCAGCAAATCAAATTGCTCACTTTGGACTTAATTTAATGCATAATTAAAGGGTTAGTTCACCCAAAAATGAAAATTCTGTCATTAATTACTCACCCTCGTGTTGTTCCAAACCCGTAAGACCTTTGTTCATCTTCGAAACACAATTTAAGATATTTTTGATGAAATCTGAGGGCTCTCTGACCCTCCCATAGACAGCAAGGTAACTACCAAGTTCAAGGTCCAGAAAAGTACCAAGATGATCGACAAAGTAGTCCGTGTGACATCAGTGGTTCAACTGTAAAGTTACGAAGCTACGAGATTACTTTTTTGCGCAAAGAAAACAAAAATAACGACTTTATTCTTTGCGTGAGTTTTTTCTTTAAGTGAGAAACGTCTTTCAAAAACATTAGAAAACCTTTAAACGATAGTGTATTTTGAAAAAAGTAATAATAATAATAATAAATTAAAAAATATTGGCATTCCAAACAAATAATTCGACGAAAAAATAAATATATAAATACACAAATACATGCATACATCCATACATAAATAAATAAAATAAAAAGTTTCTGCAAAATCATGTTTGATATTTCATTTATTCATCACAGGGGAAATAGAGACATTTTTTGCACGTAGAAAAAAAAATAGAAAGTGAGTGAATTTTGGTTTAGTTTCGTTTCTTTCTTTTAATTTTGCAGTACTAGTCAGGTTGGGGTCAGGTTACAGGAAAGTCAGGCTTCAGTTTCTACCACTACCACAGTTCACTAGCAGTGTGCCATTCTGAACATATTCCATGAGATTATATTTGGACACTTTAATCTGTGTGTATCTGTTGTCTGTTCTTTGTCGTCTCTGGTTCATTTCTTCTTCGGTGTAACTCTTGACTGTGAGTGTTGTGGCTTTTCGTCTGGTGTCAGTATACGCTCCAGTAGTGTTGAATATCATCGTGTGTGTTCTTGAACTGTATTCCCTCTCTCGAATCCTTCATATCTGTGACTCTTCGTGACTCTATCACTCTCTCTCTTTCTCTCTGTCTGTTCCTCTCTTTCTCTTCCTGTGTTCTTTTACAGACTCTCACTGTTGAAAGCCTAGGCCAATATGAAAATCTGAAAAAGTATTGCTCTGTGGTATCTCTAGTTGCCTGTGCGAGCTAGTGGCTGTCACATAGAGACTGACGGGGCTCTGGCTGTGCCTCAGGCTGCGATGCACAACTAGGCCTCAAACATACTCTACGCAGACGTCAAGCTCGGTTTTGTGCATCACTGCATTCAGAAATGTGTAATAATAATGCAAAGCCAATATGCATGCTCAGTATGCATGCTAAATACACCGACATTGACTGTAAGGTTGCTAATGCTCTTTGGACCAAACTGGCAAATTATATATATCATATATATTTATCAATTTATATATATAGTCTATAAATTCTATATTTACAGTAAATGTTTATTATTATTCTCTTTATTTTTAAGCTAAATTTTATGACTGTAAGAAAAAAATTGCACGCTTAATTCCGCTACCTGGATTTTTCTTGTCGATTTTGAAAACGTTTTGCAATCTTCAATGCTTATAAATAATAAAAAGTCAAAGCTTTTGTAAAATACTTCGATAATATGTTTCTGAAACCCTTATAATTTGTGCTGTAACTTATAGATGTGCACAAATGTGTCTCTTGTTTCTAAAAGTATGTTAGGCTGCATTTATTTAAAAAAACAGTAAATATTGTGAAATATTATTATCATTTAAAATAGCAGTTTTCTATTTGAATATATTTTAAAATATAATATATTCCTGTGGTGCATAGCTGAATTTTCAGCATCATTACTCCAGTCTTCAGTGTCACATGATCCTTCAGAAATCAATCTAATATTCTGATTTGCTGATCAAGTATTGTTGAAAATAGTTGTGCTGCCCTTTATAACTATAACTATATGTTTCATTGATTTAAAAAAAACATCTCTACATTGCCATAAGGGAGCGATATTGAACATTAAAAAAGCACAAAAGTAATATGGATAATAATTATTTATGTGATATAAAGAAATTTAGATTTTTAAATCTGGTTTCATGCTAAGTGAAAGGCTACACCAAATAAAAAAAATTTTTTTATTACATTTTGAATGATCTTTATATCAAATTTTCACACTGATTTTTCTCTAAATCTGATTATAGTTATATAAATTAGTTGTAGTCCTTCACAGGACAGATTGTGGTCTGAAAGACAACTAAAATTGGAAAATGTGTAATACCTGCATTTTGCATGTTCTCAGCAGCCAATAATTCATAATTCATAATAATTTTTTTGCACGTGAACCCTTATTTAACATATTCTGGGATATATATTTTTATATCTAGTGTCATATTTTAGGGGGTTTTGGATGATAAGGGCATGTCACAACTGTTGATTTTGGAATCTGTCTAATTTGACTCCTACCAAGTGACAGATGAATTTGTGCAAATATACTTTAGATTTTGATTGGCTCGTTTTTGATGTCAATAACAAAAGACAGACATTGTGTTGAGTATGTTTTTGACCTCTCTGCTTCTTGCTGTGCTTGGCTTTGCTCTTCAGAGCCTCTTTTTGATTTAACACTGTTCTCTTACTGCACGATTCTGCATTGTGCCACATTACCAACAATGTAATGTCACTAAAATTCTGTTCGCTTCTCTTTCTCTCCACCTCCGTTTCCTTTCAACTTCTGCCTCACACTTCCTTTTGTTCGGTTTTTCTCTTCCTCTGTTTCCATTTCTCTCTTTCTGTCTCTCAGGTGTGTCTGACGCTCACGGCCAAGCGCATGGCCCGCAAGAACTGCCTGGTGAAGAATCTGGAGGCTGTGGAGACTCTGGGATCCACATCCACCATCTGCTCTGATAAAACCGGCACCCTGACGCAGAACCGCATGACTGTCGCCCACATGTGGTTCGACAATCAGATCCATGAGGCGGACACCACCGAAGATCAGTCGGGTGAGTTGCTAGGGAATTAATAGGTCGTTGCTAGGGCAATAGATGCAGAATAGATAGATTTTACCTTTCAAAAGTTTGGGGTCAGTAAGATTTTTGTTGTTGTTGTTGTTTTGTAAAACAGTAAATATTTTAATCAGCATTAAAGTATGGAAGCCCATTTCTGCCACTGAGTATAAAAAAAAAAAAGCTAATTGCAATTTTTTTTATCTCACAATTAAAGGGGTCATATGATGCGATTTCAATTTTTCCTTTCTCTTTGAAGTGTTACAAGCTCTTGGTGCATAAAGAAGATCTGTAAAGTTGCAAAGTCTCAAATCCAAAGAGATATTCTTTATAAAAGTTGAGTCAACCACATGTACAGTATGTGGAAAATAATGTGTTTTTTTAACCTTAAACCACATAAACACATTTCGTTACACCAAATACACAAAATAATGTTCTTTTTAGCAGCATCATATGACCCCTTTAACTCTCAATTGTGAGAAAAAAAGTCATAATTGAGAGATTTAAAAAATTGCATGTAATAAAGTCTTTACTTTAATTTACTTAGTTTATAAATAAAGATATAAACTCACAATTATAAGAAAATAAATTTCCCGCCCTCAGAATTAGACTTTATAATTTGCAATTGTGAGTTTATATCTTCAGAATCTTCAGTATCTCAGTCAGAACTGTGTGATGTAAATTCGCAATTACCCTGTTTTATTTTTTATTCAGTGGCAGAAATGGGCTTCCATATGAGTTTCTGTATGAGTTTCTTTCTTCTGTTGAACACAAAAGACATTTTTGAAGAATGTTGGTAACTAACCAAACAGTTCTTGGTACCCACTGACTTCCATTGTATGGAAAAAATCACTATGGAAGTCAGTGGGGTACAGAAACTGTTTGGTTACGAACATTCTTCAAAATATCTCATTTTATATTCAACAGAAGACAGAAACTCATACAAGTTTGGAACAACTTGAGTAGATGATGACATAATTTTCATTTTTTTGGGTGAACTATCCCTTTAAATTGATCAAAAGTGTCAGTAAAGACATTTAAAATGTTACCAAAGCTTGTTATAGTTAACTAAAACTAAAACCATAAAAATGTGTTACTAATAAATAAAATAAACGTTTACTGAAATAAAATAAAATAAAATATATTAAAAAGTTTCATCTTGTTGCTAAGTCAACATTTCTCATTTTCATGTAGTTTAAGCTGATGTTCTAATATAGCTAAAACTAAACCAATAATAAAAATGAAAAAAAAAAACAATTTAGACTTGCACTCTATTCATTTACTAACTGCTTGTTTTTCTTTAAAAAAATTTTTTTATTGATTATACAATTAACAAAAGCAAAAAATGCCTCTAACACTAGTTTGCTCTATTCTTTTTCTATTCTGTCTGTTTTCTTTTTATTTATTATATAGCCTAATTTAACAAAAAAAAAAAACATTGTTACGTGTACTGTCATTTTATTGATTATACAATTAACAAAAGCGAAAAATGCCTCTAACACTAGTTTGCTCTATTCTTTTTCTATTCTGTCTGTTTTCTTTTTATTTATTATATAGCCTAATTTAACAAAAAAAAAAAACATTGTTACGTGTACTGTGTTAAGCTAACTGAGACTTGTTATAGCACTTGAATATCATTGCTCTTTTGTTGATTTTGATTGCTTCCATTGCATTGTGCTCATTTGTAAGTCGCTTTGAATAAAAGCGTCTGCTAAATGACTAAATGTAAATGTAAATGTAAATGTAAAAATTAATAAAAAATATATAGACATATTAAAAAAAAACTAATAAAAATGGCAAACACACAACTAAATTACTAAAACTTAAACTATTGTTATTATTATTATATGAAAGCAGAAAAATTAAAATAAAAACTAATTCAAACTATTAAGAACTACAACAGTATCTCACTGACACTTAAATAACACTGTACTAAAGATTTCTATTTCAAATAATAACAATTCTTATGAACTTATATTCATCAAAGAATTTCGAAAACATTTATCATGTCTTCCAACTGTTTTTAACATTGGTAAAAATAATAATAAAGTTTTCATGGGCACTAAATCAGCATATTATAACGTTAATATTAAATTGGTAAAGTATAATTTCTTCTTCATAAGACACTGAAAATTGGAGAAATTATGTTGAAAATTCAGTTTTTCATCACAAGAATAAATTGCATCTTAAAATATATTCAAACAGAAAATAGTTCATTTATATTGTAAAACTATTTCACAATATTAGTGTTTTTACTGTGTTTTTGATCAAATAAATGTAGCCTTGGTGAGCAGAAGAGACTTTGTTTATAAACAGTACTTTTAAATGGTAGTGTAAATAGATTATCAGGGTGTTCTAGCTGTTGCTAGGCTGTTCCGGCTGGTTGCTAGGCTATATATAGATACTATATTGATCCTGTGTGTGATCTCTAATAGGTGCGTCCTTTGACAAGAGCTCTGGGACGTGGTTGTCTCTGGCCCGTGTGGCGTCGCTCTGTAACAGAGCCGCGTTTAAGGCGGGACAGGACTCTCTGCCCATCCTGAAGCGTGATGTCGCGGGGGACGCCTCTGAATCAGCTCTTCTCAAGTGCATCGAGCTCTCCTGTGGCTCCGTCAAAGCCATGAGGGAAAAGAACAAAAAAGTGGCTGAAATTCCCTTCAACTCCACCAACAAATACCAGGTTTGCTTACTGTTCAGTATCTGATGTGACTGAATTTAGCATCCATTGAGTCCAGCATCCATTAACTTGGTTAATATTCAGTCAATGTACCCTTCACTTACTTAATACTTAAAAGAATATTGTATATTTACTGTCAATTCAAAATAAATTTATATCAGTATAATAATATCAGTATAATATTATTTAAACTTTAATTGCCAAATAAATGGTTGACATGTTCATGTCCTTTTTTTAAAAGTTAACACAAGATTTTATGTTGAAATGTATATCAATGTCTAAGAAAAAAAGTGTATTTTGTAGGTCATGTCACAATTTATTTTCATTTTATAACCATTTATATTAGTTGCATTAGTTCATTTCAAATGGTCATGCAACAAACGTATATAAAAATATTTATAATGTATGTATATTACATGTAATATATATACTTTACAAATGTGTGTGTGTATATACAGTATATATATATATATATACTGTACATATTTTAAATATTCCATGTAGGTATTTTGTAATGTCACAATTTATTTTCATTTTATAACCATTTATATTAGTTGCATTAGTTCATTTCAAATGGTCATGCAACAAACGTATATAAAAATATTTATAATGTATGTATATTACATGTAATATATATACTTTACTTACA
>NW_015625585.1:419548-446735 GCF_001515625.1 Sinocyclocheilus rhinocerous
AGAGTATATATATATATATATATATATATATATACTGTACATATTTTAAATATTCCATGTAGTCAGTCTTATTTATTATTTTTATTATATTATTTTTTATAAATTTATATTATTTTCATATATATATATATATATATATATATATATATATATATATATTTCCCCATGTTGATTCCATGTATTAATTAACCAAATATTGTATCAAATGGTTCTAGATGGATTATCGTCACACCACAAGACACAACTTTCCTACTTCCCAAATATTTTATATCAACTAAAAATTACTTAAAATAAAAAAATGAAATGTATTCTACAAATAGTGAAAATGTTATGAAATACTTATACATTTTTGTTAATAACTAAAATACTTGAATCATTTTAATTTCTTAAATTGATTATGTGTAATTTTGTCTAAAGAAATGTACAGACTTGTTTAGTCCCTCATTAGACAATGCCATTCTTCTAAGATTTTTCTTTTAATTCTTATGAATGATTTAAACATGCTAATCTTGATTCACATTTAACAGATTATTCTGTTCTCATTAACGCTTATTTTCATGTGCTTGGATGTGTTTTCACACCAGCTGTCAGTGCACGAGTCAGATGAGGGTAACGATAGCCATTACCTGCTGGTGATGAAGGGGGCGCCAGAGCGCATCCTGGACCGCTGCTCCACCATCCTGCAGCAGGGCAAAGAGCAGCCCATGGATGAGGAATTGAAGGAGGCCTTCCAGAACGCCTACCTGGAGCTCGGAGGACTGGGAGAAAGAGTGCTGGGTGAGAAATAGAGAGATGTGACGTGGGATTTCAAAATCAAACCACAGTGTTGGATGTGCATGTGCTCTTCTGTTTCCTGATACTTCTTCACAAAGCTCTTAAAAATCCTTTTAAAAAGCACAAACATGAATATAAATCCAAGGCACATGAAAAACCTCAAAACTGTAGAATAAATCCATTCTGACAGTCATTTTTCCTCCTTCCATCCAGGTTTCTGCCACTTGTTCATGCCCGAGGACAAGTACCCCAAAGGATTCGCCTTTGACACCGACGACATTAACTTCCAGACAGACAACCTGTGCTTTGTGGGTCTGATGTCCATGATTGACCCTCCCCGAGCTGCCGTCCCCGACGCTGTGGGCAAATGCCGTTCAGCTGGTATCAAAGTCATCATGGTGACCGGAGACCATCCCATCACGGCCAAGGCCATCGCTAAAGGTGTGGGGATCATCTCTGAGGGTAACGAGACCGTGGAGGACATCGCCGCTCGCCTTAATATTCCCATCAGCCAGGTCAACCCCAGGTAGAGAATAAAAACACACAGACAACTTAAAGGGATAGTTCACCCAAAAATGAAAATTTTATGTTTATTTGCTTACCCCCAGGGCATCCAAGATGTAGGTGACTTTGTTTCTTCAGTAGAACACAAACTTTGAGAGATAGGTGGTGGTAATGCACTTATAAGTCTGCGATCCAGCGTAAAGCACGAAGAAGAAGAAGAAGACGCGCCACGTGCCGGCTGTCAAGGACGCGCTCAGGACAGTTCGGACATTGCAGTGCGTCAGAGGTAAAAAACAATGTAAATACTGTTCAGTTTCTTGCACAGACCGATCGTTTCGTGTCTTTACACATCAATGTATCGTCACGAGCCGCAGGGTTTAATTTGGTTTTGTTTGTGTATGTTTTTATTTACTCTCAAAGCCTTGATTCCCATTCACTTCCATTATAAGACTGACAGACTGCAACGGTTTGAGTTAAAAATAGTTTGTGTTCTACTGAAGAAACAAAGTCACCTACATCATGGATGCTTTTGGGTGAACTATCTATTTATGCAACAGTATTTATATTGTTTTTTACCTCTGATGCACTGCAATGTCTGAACTGTCCTGAGCGCGTCCTCGACAGTCGGCGCGTGACACGTCTTCTTCTTCTTGCTTTATCGTGGATTGCAGATTTATAAGTGCATTACCGCCACCTATCTCTCAAATGGACCATTGACACTATCCCTTTAAACCCTATAAAGCCTTTTTCAGAGGCCTCTAAATTATCAACATGATCCAAACTGTTGTACACAGACTACTGCATATGCCATCTGATTGATAGTTTAGACTTTTTTAGTATGTAAAATGCCTTTTATTATAATTGTAAAATCGTCCGCCTTCAGGTCATGGTTTACTTGTCTTTTTGCTGTGAAATAAGATTTTTATAAAGTAAACATAATAATAACTTTTATATTTTTAGTCATATTTCAAGATGAACACTATTTATTAGAAAAATTATGTTCAAATATGGCTTTTTAAAGGCTTTTGAGTAATGTTTGTCTCAGTCATCATTGTATTGCATTATATGTTTTAAATGAAAACTAAAGAGCTTTGATTATAAAACCAAGCATTTGATGTCAACACATTTTATTGGGAGATACAGAGTGACAACTGATATTTATATATGTTTTATGTAAGCAGTCTGCTATACTGTTATAAAGATCTCATTGATTTATATTACAACACTAGAATTTCATCTTACTTTTTGGCCGTATTAATATCAGCAGATGCACCGAATTGCATATTTTTCCTCAGTTTGGGCCTCTGAATAAAATTGGGATGTTTTATGAGCCATAAAATCCTGGTGTATCAAATATGAAATTCAACAAAAAACATGCAACAGATGATTTTTCATTTGTCAGGCTCTACAGGGTTAAGAAATAAACTCCACAATCCTGTTTTACTTCCTTCTCCCCATAATTTCCTGTATACTGTTTGCTAAACTTTGAATAAAAATGTCAAAAATTGAAAACACGCACGTTTAGGAGGTCTGTGCTTAACGTTCATGATTTTCTCAAGGATGTTTTCCTGGATCAGCATGTTTTTTAGTGCTGGAATAGCATTCCTATCAACCGATCGGATTACTTGGCTGGGATTAAGCTTTAACAGCATTATTCTCCACCAATCATTTGCTTTTAGCAGTAGGCTAGGATTAGGATATGGTGTATGATTGCTTGATAGGAATATTGTTTCTAGGAATGACAAAGGATCTTGATCCAGGAACATGTGTAAATTGAATCATGCTGGTTTGAATCAAAAATGTCTATACCACTTATATAATATTACAATAATTCCTATAATAACTTCAAAAGTAGGTCACTGGTAAAACATCTACACTTTTAAAAATAAAAGTTGAACCATCAATATTGGCATTGATGGTCCCGTGAAGAACCATTAACATCCATGGAACCTTTTTAATGCACAAAAGATTCTTTATAGCGGAAAACGTTTCTTTCGATTTTTAAAACGTTCTTCACAATAAGAATAAATGTTTTTTTTAAAGACTGTTCAATGAAAGGTTCTTTAAGGAGCCACAAATGTTTATTGAATGGCTTCACTGTGAAACCCCCCTTTTGGAGTGTACTGTAATATAGCAAAATATGTGCAATTTTTTTATGCAGAAATAGCTATTTCTGAATGTCCATCGATATAGAAACATGATTTTGCCCCGTGTAGGTACAGTATCTATCTGCAGGGAAAGTCATGCAAAAAAAGACTGAATGCTGGATAATGTGAAATATATTTGTAATAGTAATAATTATTTTATTACAATGTCATTTGTAATAATTCTTGCTCTTTTTTTATCCAGTAACAGCAGCTGCACATTTAGTCTGATTTTGACTACTGGAGAGCAAGTCTTCATTTGCTATTCTTCGTGTGTGTGTGTGTGTTGTCAGGGATGCTAAAGCCTGTGTGATCCACGGCTCAGATCTGAAGGACCTCACGCAGGACCAGATGGATGATGTGCTGAAGAATCACACAGAGATTGTGTTCGCCAGGACCTCTCCCCAACAGAAACTCATCATCGTGGAGGGCTGCCAGAGACAGGTGCACACCTAAATAACACACAAAAAGGATTTAAATCTTAACTGTAGTTCATTATTAATCATTATTACAATATCAAGGGAAACAACTGACTTATATTTGTACACACCCTCTCTGTCTGTGTCGTTTAGGGGGCCATTGTGGCGGTGACTGGTGATGGAGTGAACGACTCGCCCGCTCTGAAGAAGGCAGACATCGGTGTTGCTATGGGGATCTCTGGCTCAGACGTCTCCAAGCAGGCTGCAGACATGATTCTGCTGGACGACAACTTTGCATCCATCGTTACTGGAGTTGAGGAAGGTAAGAGAGAGAGGATATGAGAAAGATAGAAAGAAATCCAACGAAGGCAGCTCACATGAGGAAATTGTTTTTGTCTATGACCCGGATTTTGATCTATATTTTTCATCATTTCTTCTTTTATTGGAGCTCCATTAGATTCCACAAATCTAGTTTTTGCTAGTGTACCTGGGGTCCATATAAACATTCATAACATAACATAACATAACATAACATAACATATGAGTTATGTTACGTTACGTTACGTAACGTAACATAAAAAATAAACGTGTTAAAAACTATCGCTTTTAAAACTGTTTCAGATCATTAAAATCAACAAAAATATGATGCAAAACAACAGTAAATAATATTAATAAAACATCTTATAGTTTTATTATAGTATAATATCGTTTAATATAGTTTAATGCTTTAATAAGAAAAAATTAAACAAAATGACAACAACAGTGAAGAAAACTAGGTAGCAAAAAATAAACACAACTGAAAGTGTCTTTCTATGATAACTTTTTGAAAAAAAGCATATTGTTTTTAAATTTTGAAATATGTATTAATTCAAGTTAAACATTTATTAACTATAACCATATGACTTGTGGTTATATTTAAAATGTGTCAAAATATCTGAAGTAAAATTCTGATAATAGTAAACAAAAATATTATAAATAAAAAGTCAAACTTAATTTTAATTAATTTGGTTTGTATTTTTTTAATTAATCATATTTTTGTTTTTTAATATAGTATTTTATAGTATTGTTGTAGTATAGCTTTTTAATGAAAGCTATACTACAACAATACTACAGAAAGGAAAAGTAGGTAACATTTAAACCAATTAATAAACAAAAATGAGCGCGTCATTGTATAGTAACTTTTTGAAGAAAAAAAAACATATTTTTGGATTTTGAAATATAATCTCAAAATATATTAATTAATTCACTATGACCATTTATTGAATACAACCATATGGTTTTACAGCCTATAATTATATTCAATATTTAATTATACAGGTGCTGTAATGTGGTGTTTGGGTTTTGTCTTGTTCATGTTTCCATGTCTTTTATTTTGTAATTGTTTTATGCTGTTTGTGTCATACTTCCCTTGCCCTCATGTATCTCAGCCTTGTTAAAGTTTTTTACATGTATTTACATTTACATCTATTCATTTGGCAGACGCTTTTATCCAAAGTGACAAAGCAACAAGCAATTCAACATAAGATGGTAATGAACACGAGAAGTGCCAGTTACACGAGATTTCTGTCATCGTTTAAAATACACTGAACAAAATTATAAACGCAACACTTTTGTTTTTGCCCCCATTTTTCATGAGCTGAACTCAAAGATCTAAGACTTTTTCTATGTACACAAAAGGCCTATTTCTCTCAAATATTGTTCACAAATCTGTCTAAATCTGTGTTAGTGAGCACTTCTCCTTTGCCAAGATAATCCATCCACCTCACAGGTGAGGCATATCAAGATGCTGATTAGACAACATGATTATTGCACAGGTGTGCCTTAAGCTGCCCACAATAAAAGGCCACTCTAAAATGTGAGCCTAAGGCACACCTGTGCAATAATAATGCTGTCTAATCAGCATCTTGATATGCCACACCTGTGAGGTGGATGGATTATCTCGGCAAAGGAGAAGTGCTCACTAACACAGATTTAGACAGATTTGTGAACAATATTTGAGAGAAATAGGCCATTTGTGTACATAGAAAAAGTCTTAGATCTTTGAGTTCAGCTCATGAAAAATGGGGGCAAAAACAAGTGTTGCGTTTATAATTTTGTTCAATGTATATAGACAGATTTGTGAACAATATTTGAGAGAAATAGGCCTTTTGTGTACATAGAAAAAGTCTTAGATCTTTGAGTTCAGCTCATGAAAAATGGGGGCAAAAACAAAAGTGTTGCGTTTATAATTTTGTTCAGTGTAGTAAAAGCTAGGACAGGAAGGGAAGAAGGGATACTGAGAGCATAGAAAATGTTTTTTTTTTATGCTCACGGAAGAGATGTTTTTTTTTAATGCTTTAATAAAAAAATGACAACAACAGTGATTAAAGGTAGATAATATTTAAACCAGAGAATAAACACAATTTAGAGATTTTCCAGGCAGCATAAGCAATTTGTCTTGACAAACACAGAAACACAGTCTAGATGAATGAGAGAAAATACTTTGACTCAGGTAATGATGACGTCTATGTTTCTATTTTCTCTCTCTCTCTCTTTCTCTCTCTCTCTCTCTCTCTCTCTCTCTCTCTCTCTCTCAGGTCGTCTGATCTTTGATAACCTGAAGAAGTCCATCGCCTACACACTGACCAGCAACATCCCTGAGATCACTCCCTTCCTGTTCTTCATCTTCGTCAATATCCCTCTGCCCCTGGAAGAAAGAAATACATACAGGTTTGGAGTAACATGAGGGTGAGTAAATGAGGACACAATTTTCATTTTTGGGTGAACAATCCGTCTCTCTCTCTCTCTCTCTCTCTCTCTCTCTCTCTCTCAGGTCGTCTGATCTTTGATAACCTGAAGAAGTCCATCGCTTACACACTGACCAGCAACATCCCTGAGATCACTCCCTTCCTGTTCTTCATCTTGGTCAACATTCCTCTTCCTCTGGGTACCATCACCATCCTCTGCATTGACCTGGGCACTGACATGGTGAGAGACACACGCATCTAATCTCTTTATTTCAACAATGAACATATTGGTGATTGTAATAAGAACTGTTCTCTTCTAGTGATCATACTTACTTTTTTCTGAAATACACTTCCTCGTAACATTAACCAATCACTGCTTTCCATCTCAGGTCCCTGCAATCTCATTGGCTTATGAAGCAGCAGAGAGTGACATCATGAAGCGCCAGCCTCGTAACCCCCACAGGGACAAGCTGGTGAACGAGCGTCTCATCAGCATCGCCTATGGACAGATCGGTTAGTGAACTGAACTGAAAAATGTCTTTTAGTTCAGTTTTGGTTTGATTGAACTGCTGTTGAAAGAGACCAACTGGTCTACTGACCCGAAATGAGCTGAATAAAAGTGACGTCCCGTCTCCCTTTTTTAAATATGTAGGTATGATTCAGGCCCTGGGAGGATTTTTCAGTTATTTCGTGATTCTGGCTGAGAACGGCTGGCTTCCCAGTGTGTTGGTGGGCATCCGGCTAAACTGGGATGATCGCTCTAACAATGACCTGGAGGACAGTTATGGACAGCAATGGGTAAATCAGATTACACATATTTAATAGAACAGGTTTGACCTTTAAGTATTTGGTAGATGCTCTTGTCTGCATTTCCATGTATTCATTAAGGAGATGCATCTATAAAGAGACGTACAAAAACACCAACTTTACTGTTTTAAACAGGCTTATCAAAACAAAAAAAATACTAAGAGCTAATCATATTTTTAGTGTTGGTCTGTCACTGGCTATCGGCTTTCATCTTAGCTATTACTATTCCGGTTTTGACGCAGTACAAGAAATCAAAACAATATAGCAATATGATTTTGAAGAGAGGAAGTGTGATGCAGAAGATGCAGAATCAAGGTTTATTAATAAGGATGCATCTATAGATTGTTGTTCAAACACATTTGGAGAGATATTTCACAAGTGTTTGACAATGTAGGAAAGTTCAGAAATGAACAATAGAGATATCTAAACCAGGGTTATTATAGTTAATTAAAAAACTAAAACTAAAACCATAAAAAATGGTTTTGTTACTTGAAATAAAGTAAATGTTAACTGAAATAAAGTATAAAAACATATTTCATTTAGTTCCCGTTTTCATTTAGTTTAATTTGCTGTACTAAAATAACTAAGAGTAAAACTGAAAAAAAAAAAAAAAATTTTTTAACTAAAACTAATAAAAATGGCACAAAACAAACAAAATTACTAAGACTTTAACAACCATTTTAAAAAGCTTTAACAAAAAAAATAAAAAATCAAACCATTGATAAAAATTATATTTTGTATTTAAATATATTTTAAAATGTAATTTATTTCAGTGTCATGTGATCCTTCAGAAATCATTCTAATACACTAAATTTTAAACTCATGAAACCAAATCATTATTATTATAAATGTTGAAAACTGTTATTGTGTTGCTTAATATTTTTGCGGAAAACATGATGCAATTTTTTCAGGATTGTTTGATGAATGGAAAATTCAAAAGAACAGCATTTATTTGCAACTTTTTAAATGTATTGACTTTTTATCAATTTATTGCATCCTTGCAATAATTTCTTTCAAAAAATGTCAAAATCTTACCGATTCCAACCTTTTAAACAGCAGTGTATGTGAATGTAGAGAATGTGAGAGTGTGTAATGATAAATGTCTTTCTGTCAGACGTATGAGCAGAGGAAGATTGTGGAGTTCACCTGTCACACGGCCTTCTTCGTCAGTATCGTGGTGGTGCAGTGGGCCGACGTCATCATCTGCAAGACTCGCCGCAACTCTGTGTTCCAGCAGGGCATGAAGTTAGTATCGCTCACGATATCCCATTAACCAACAGATATTAAAACTAAGATTGTGCACTTGCTGGATTTAGTAGTTCGATCAAATGGGAAGCTTGGGGTTTGTAGCGACTGGGCCAAACAGGCTGAGTTAAGTGATTGTGTTTGTTCTTTGTAGGAATAAAATCCTGATCTTTGGCCTGTTTGAGGAGACGGCTCTTGCTGCCTTCCTGTCTTACTGCCCCGGCATGGATGTGGCCCTCAGGATGTATCCTCTCAAGTGAGTGTTACCTGCATAAAAAGCTCCTGATTGAACACTACAAAGCAAATTAGATATCTGCATTATCATAGCACTAGCTGAGGAAACAACAATTGAGCTAATCTGAAATTCTCTTTATTTTTCCCCCTCTCCATTCTTCTCTCAGGCCCAGTTGGTGGTTCTGTGCGTTCCCTTACAGCTTCTTAATTTTTGTTTATGATGAGATCCGAAAACTTATCCTGCGCCGAAACCCAGGAGGTACAGAGCTTGAATTATTCTCTAAATATATATACATATTTTTCCATGACTTTTTTTATAGCCATTTATAGTATCATTCAAATGTTTGTGGTCAGTAAGTTTTTTTTTATTTTTTATGTTTTTGAAGTTTCTTCTGCTCAACAGGGCACCATTTATTTGATATAAAATCCAGTAAAAACAGTAATATTGTTACATTTTAATAATGTACACAATTTAATATAAATGCAAATCATACTAATATACTAATTTGGTGCTAACGAAACATTTTTTAATCAACTAATTTATTATCAATGTTCAAAACAGTTTTGCGGCCTAATATTTTTGTGGAAACCATGATCATTTTTTTTCAGGATTTGATGAGTATAAAAATTTTAAAAGAACAGTGTTTAATTTGTAAAAATTTTTTGCAGCATTATTAATGTCTTTACTGTCAGTTTTGATTAATTTAATACATCCTTGCTGAATAAATCTCTTCATTTATTTTAAACTATTTGACCCCAAACTAAAATACAGTAAATATCTAGGTAAAATAAATCAAGGATTTTTTTTAAAAACTGTTTCTCGCTAAATTAACCAAAAGGAAAAATTATATTAAACCATTTATATTTATATGCTTCAAAAACAATTCATTGCAATAAAAAGCAAAACTCACATACATGTATTTTTAATCAAATGTTTTATTGCATGAAAAATGCCACACGGACACTTATGTGAACAGTATAGAGTTCATGATGCAAATGAATCAAGTTTTGAATCAATTCATTGAAGCTGACCGTTTGAACTGATTCATTAAAATGTTTTTTTTTTTTTGCCATACAAGTGGTGAGGAAGCACTGCAAAAATGAAAGTGCTATTAGTAATGCTCACAATGTTCCTCATATAAATATTGTGAATATTTAATCACCTACCAAGAAGTAGTGTTAATATTCATGTTGTTGATGCTGAATTTGAATTAACTTTTAGCCTCTCTCTCTCTCTCTCTCTCTCTCTGTTTTACTTCAGGTTGGGTTGAAAAGGAGACATACTACTGAATTGTCAGATCCTTCACTCATCGATTCTCCCTCATTCCCTCACTCTCTCTTTCTTCATCTCTTTCTGTCTCTCTCTCTCTTTTTCACATTCTACCCATTCCTCCCTCCACTATAAAAACACCAATACAGAAACAACCATGTTACTCCTTCCTTTGACTGAAATATAAATAAGAAGATGAGAGGACCAATCACAGAGGTTTTTTTTTGTTTCTGCCCAAAGACTACAGCTGAATCTGCCAGTATGATAGAGGTTTACTAATACTGTTAAACACACAAACGCGCGGCTTTTGTAATGGATGTCACGCATCACGTCTGTCCAAACCCAGCAGCTGCATTCAGACTCTTTCACGGTCGACAGGGACTCCTGTACAAACACTGCCACGCTAGATTACTGTTCTACATCCCTCTCCATCTTTACCATCAAAAAATACAAATAACCTTATGATCATAATTCATTAAGGCTCTCGCCCTCTACTGGGGAAAAAGAGGAAAACAGCCTTCCTCACCCCGATCCGGTACCTGCCAACTCCCGCCAGTCTCTCTTTCTCAGCATTTTTCCTTTCTATGTCATTGTTGTTTTTGAGTGTTGTTTTTATTAATCATTCATAGCTTTTTTTGTTCGATACCTTTTTATGTTAGAAGTGTGTCTGAGAGCTGCTTGGTTTCATTTTTCTCAGGCATGACAAAGCACACTGCCACCCTTCTCTCTCTCTCTCTCTCTCTCTCTCTCACTCTCTCACTCCTCCTCTCCCTCCCCTTTTATCCTGCACTCCCCTCTCTCTCCCTCCCAGCTCTTGCTCCTTCTGTCCGTCTCTCTGTCCCCGTCTGTTTGTCTGTTCGTGAACGATGTGAAGAAGCCGCCCTCCTCTATCCGCCCCCGTGTCCCCTCTTCCCCTGTTAAAAAAAAGAGAAATTACAATCTTTCTGTGTCCTAGGAAAAAGAGATTTCGCTCTGATTTCATTGTTTAAATAAGTGCAGAAAAAAATGGAATAGAAGCAATGTACCAATATGTGAAACAACAGCAAAAAATGAAATAAAAAGGAAGGATCTCTCTTTTCTCAGCTTGGCGTCAGTTTGTTTTTGTGTCTGATGTCTGGCATGAAATCAAATGAAATATTTTGTGTAATTTTTAAATCTACTGCAATTTCAGGACATGCATTCACACGTCACTCACAGGTGTTTGAGCTCAAAATCAACACTTTTAATTTATTAATATCAAGAAATCATTTTACAGGAGTGAATTTCATGTTTTGGTGTAGTTGAATATCATCCAGAATGCATCCAGATGTCTTTTCAGTTTGTAATTCACATTATTCTGAGTGATTGTCATTGTTTAATAATTTCTGTATTAAGGTAATGAATCATCCTGTCCGGACACAATGTTATTTTTTATTATTAAAACTATAATAATGTACAATAATACTGCCATGATATACTACTTTTAATACTGATATGTTATAATAAATTTACAATTTAAATAAAATACATTTTGCAGCATGTTAATGAGAAATCGGGGTTAAGAAATTTGATTAAATGTTATGAAAATAATTTGATAAAATAAAATGTATTTAATTTTTATTTTATTGACAGGCTTTGTGTGATTCAGACAGTTAATTGTGATACTGGTAAAATACTGATATAATACTTTACAAATTAAATTAAGAAAAAAAATATATATATATATAATATAATATATATATATATATATATGCAGTATGTTTGGGGGTAGGAAATGTGATTTAATGTTATGAAAATTATTTGAAAAAATAAAATTGATTAAATTATTTTATAATATCTTAGAATTTATTATATATTTTTATTATTTTACTTTATATTTATTAATTTATTTATATTATTGTTTTATTCAAATATGGAATATGACCTAGGCACATTCTTGATAGGCTTTGTGCGATTCAGCCAGTAAATTGCAGTCAGCTAATAAAAATATCCCAACTACTCACTCGATTAACATGACCAGTGTGAGAACTTTTATCTCTGTAATGGCTTTTTTGTGAACTCTGCAAGTCTGTTAATGGTTTTACTATCATTAATTCACTCTCGCAGGTTTATGACCTTCTTCCTCATAGCTTTTATGAGTTCGGCGCTGTGACATTTATAGAGGTGGCTTCTCCCAAAATCATATCACAACAATAATCACATTAAACACATCTCACTCGAAATCACTCCCTAATATTTTAGCAACATTCATCATTTTGAGGAAGTTGTTTTTCAATAACTTTTCAAAATATCAGGTGGTCATAAATTTAATTTGAGATAAAATTTCCTGTAAATAAATAAAATAAAATTGCTTTTTCACAGACATATCACCTAGAGGTGTGGGTCACCCCGTTTAAAGACTGTCTGCACACACTGATAGAGACCAAGGGCCTATAACAGCTTATATATGTATATATATATATATACAGTTTGGGGATTCATATGAAAGAGAAAGGAGGAGACGGGCTGTAGTAAAGTCTTTGATGAATTCCCTGGTTACATTCAGCCGCTGTTTCATTTTGATGATGAAGAGGGCTCACAAACACACACACACACACACACACACACATACACACACACACACACACAAAACCACACCTCTAAAAACAGAATTACAAACATGCCTTGAAGCCAACTCTCCAAAATAACAGAAATATGTCTCCTCATTATGAAACACACACACACACGCACTCCCCTTGTCAGCTGTCCTGCCTGCTTTAATCTTTCTGCTCAATGCAGACCCCCAATCTCTCTCTCTCTCTCTCCCCCCCTTTCCCCCTCTCCCTCTCTCGCTCCACTGTTCTGTGTGATAGAATATCGATCGCTCGCCTCGTCTCAGCAGAAAGGGGGAAGGGAGGGGGCAATGGTCAGATGTGCTTCAAGGTTGTCTCCTTGGCAACTGCCGAATAGGTCACAGGGTTGCCATGGCGCCTAGGTCGTCGGGGTCACCGGGCTGGCCAGTAATGTTTGGGTGATGAGTAATTGTGGACATGCTCTGTGTTTGGGTGTGTGAGTGCAGGTGGGGATGGCAATCATGTTCATTATCGCCGTGTTTTGACTGATCTCTACTTCATACACACAATAACAGACTATACATATTCCATAAAATGGTGCTCTTTGCCACAACAGAGCAGTCCAGTTCAAATAAACCCTGATAGCACAAGTACATCACGGAGACGTCTATTTGACCTCATCTGCAAGACGTATTTTTTAGAGTGTTTGCTCGTCTGCAATACATCTATAGGACGTTTCCTATCAGATGTCAAATAGACGTTTAGAAAATGTCTTTAAGATGTTTATGATTTAGAGTGTATGTAAAACTGACATCTTAAAGACGTCTATCAGATGTTTGTACACAGCCGATGCTCTCCAGATGAAGCGATCTTTAACAGACATCTTGCAGACGTACGTGTGCTATCTGTGAAGAGTGTGACTTTTGTGTGTAAGTCCTCTAATAATAATAATATCAAAGGCTTGTGTGAGTTGCTATCAGTTGAGGTTGCTGAAATTAGCTTATGGTCTTCAAAACTGCTTCGCTAATGGGAATTTGACTAATGATCACAAAAAAACAAAACAAAACATGGAACCACAAATTAACCATGGTTTTTCTACACTAACCATAGTTTAAACATGGTATTTGTGGTAGAATTCTGGTTATACAAATAGTAATCAATCCACCCAAAAACCATGGTTACTACATTTTTAGTACAATAAAACCATGGTTCATTTTCGTGAGGTTTGATTATTCCATAAAATGGTGCTCATTCCCAGAGCAGTCCAATTTAAATAAAGAGTTCAACTTTTCTGTTTAAATCCTCTAATAATAATATCAAAGGCTCATATGAGTTGCTATCAGTTGAGGTTGCTAAAATCAGCTTTTGTTCTTCAAAACTATAAGAATTTGAGGAACGATCGAAGTAGGCCTACACATAATTTTCGTGTATACAAATTTTCGTATATATTCTTTAGGCCTATATATGTATGAACACTTTTTGAGATATACTTGTGAAATGTAAATCTATAATATATTGACACGAAAATCATATTGACACGAGCTCTCGAGCGGTTAACTGTTGCTATGGTTACTTTCTGAGGCCAACGGACTTTTCTGTTCGTGGGCTTCCATGTATGTGCACTTTAACTAACTTTGTCTAACTTTTACGGTTACTAATAATACTGAAATCAACTTTTAAGACGCCCTAAACATTTGTTCTTACTTCATGTTGGGGATTCAAGCCTTAATTCAGACCGCAACAGTCTCCACAAGCTATTCTGTGTGAGTCTGACCGTTCAAGATGTTGACTCTTGTAGAGAACGATTCACGTCCGCTAGATGGCGACCAAACTCCCCAAATTATGTGATTTCTTGTTGATAATTGTCTGAACGCCGAGTTGACGGTCAAGATTTGGTTCAAATGGTTTCTTCAGTTCGGAGTTCATCCTTTCAACCAGGTGATAATGTTACATATTTATGCGTATGCTCGTTTATGTCTGATTGTCACACAAATGGGGCTTCATTGACCAGATGTAATCTTGAAAAGTTATTCCGCAATTATTCTACTCTAGTATTCCAGTCAAGAGGGATTAAAATAAAATGGAAATTATTTTGGTGCAAGAAAATAATCTCATAGGTTGGTTAGGGACTTGGATGAGGCTCTTACCTAAACAAATACTGTTTAGATTTATATTTAGGTTAATATATACATTAGCCTATATAAAATGTTTGTTTACATGATGTCAGCAGACGTTCTCCTCTTAAAAACGACTCGAACTCTAGTCAGCTTTCGAGTCGCGTGCAGATATATGTTGGACAATCGATGACAACAAAAAAAAACTGAGTTTGTGTTTTGTAGCTGGATTATGGTCTAAGCTGGTCATTGGCTAGTTGAATAACCACCATTTTCCAAAGTCAACCTTAAACTGGTATAACCAGCTTGAAGCTCGCATAGTTAGTAAAAGATGACAAGCTAGAAATTAGTTGCCATGTTGAAAAACACAGCCACCATCTTAAGCTGTATTTCCAGCAGTCTGTGTATGAAGCTTTGGCCTAAAGATCCAGTAAGAAACCAATGCACAAGACATTTTGATTACTCGATATCAATTTGCACTAAATCTTAGTGGCTTGATTAAGTTTTTTAAGTGTTTCATATAAAGCCAAGTGTGTGTGTGTGTGTGTGTGTGTGTTCATAGAGTTAGGCTAAAACGTGTCAAGGTGTATCTGAACACTTTGATTTTAACCGGTCAGCTGGTCTGATATTTGGAGTTTGTTCCAATGAGGAACCAGGATAGAAATGGATGGAAAATTCTGGCCTTGGATGAGCAGGAAGTCTTCGTGTCGAGGGGATTTAAGCGACCAGAAGTGGCTGATTGCAGTGACCAGACTAGGGGTGTACGAGTTTGATGAAGGATTTTAGGTAATGGTTCTATGGGCCATTGGCAGCATTGCAGGCTAGGACCAGTGTCTTGGGTTTAATTCGTGCAGTTACTGGCAGCCAGTGTAGAGAGCAGAGCAAAGGCGGAAATTGAAAGAATTTCCAGAGGTTAAGTACAAGTCGGGCAGCAGCGTTTTGGATGCGCTCGAAGGAGTGTGTAGCAGATACAGGTGGACCAGAGAGGACTTGAGGTGCAGTAGTCTATCTGTGATCGAATAATGCCTTGGCAAGCATTATTAGTGTTATTTGAGGTATCCAATTCCTTGCATTTTCTTCATTGAGAGCTCTGCACCATACAATAGTGGAATTAACCCAATGAAACATACTGTATATTTGATTTCAACATTATCAAAACTTTGCTGAAAAACCTGTTCTACATAATCTGCTACAAACCTTCTGTCATCTGATTGATAGTTTATACTTTTTTAGCAAGTAAAAGACCATGTTTATCATTCTATAATTCTCTATAATTCTCTTTAGGTTTACTTGATTTCCATACATCATTTATTTTTATTTTTATTTTTTTTAGAAAAATCGTGTTAAAATCAAATATGATACATTAGGCTTTTGAGGAACATTTATTTGCACATCTCTCAATTGTCATTTTATTGCATTGCATTATATGTTTTACCTCCCACAATAAAATTAATGAGCTTTGATCATCATTTAAATATCTTAATAAGGCATATAAATGGTGACAAATGCTATTTATATGCATTTTTTGTAAGTAGTCTGTACTTTTATAAAGATCTCAATGAATTACATTACAAGCTATCAGAATGTCACCTTACTTTTTGGCCGTATTAATATCAGCGAATGCACCAAATTGCAGAAAAATATTGACATGACAAAAAGTTAAAGCGAGATTTGATTTTCTCCACTGGAAAGTTGTTGAACATTTTGATGAAATACAAAGCCAGTGTTTTTTTTCTTGTTTTTTCTTCTTCTTTGGAACAGAGTGCACTGACAATTGTATTAAAAATGTAAATATGATCAATTTTGAATTCATGGAGGCAAACATTATATCTAATAATACTGTGTAAGTTTCTTTAGAGTATTATAGATGAATATAACCTTGTGCTTCTATTGTTATACAGTGCATGCAGAATTATAAAGCTCATCCATTAAGTCATGAATGATGGATTTCAAATGTGCCAATGTCCATCAAGTGGAGTCCCACCCTCAATAACTCTCAGGCTCTCTCACAAATGTGCCCCTCTTCCCCATCAGTATCTACTCGGTCGTCATGGAAACGGCCAAGATGCTGGGTACAAGGGAAAGTGAGAGAAGGTGAGGGACACAGGAAAAAAAAGTGTCTGAAGGTCGCTCACAGATTAAAGGTTGGTGACGACAACTGTTTGTGTGCCTGCTTGGGTTCAAGTTTGGGTCCTCTTGTTAATAACATTAAACATTTCATCTAGTTAACACTGTATTTTTGCGCATACAAACCCCCAAATATATCACGCTCGGTTGTTGTTCCTCCGGTTTCTCGCCATGTCATGCCCATTGATTGATCTTCCGCTTTCTTCTGATCTCTCTCTTTCTTTCTGGTTCACTCTTTCTCCCTGAAAGAGCCAGATGGGGTGAGCGTTTTTTATTCTCAGAGGCCCTCCTGCACGTGCCTCCTATTCAGAGCCTTAAAGCGTTTAATTCATGAGGGGTTTGATTCTACAGAGAAGGGGCCTCTACATCCCTCCCTCCACCCGTGTTCTTTCGCCCCTCTCTCTTTCTCTGATCCACTCTTACACCATCTTATTTCTTCCTCTGTTCGCCTCACTTTTTCCCTCTCAGCTCCTTTATTCACTCCCCTCCTCTTTTTGACTGTTTCTTTCCTCCATGCATTTCTACATCTCTGTTGCCTTCCTGCATTCAGCCTCTTTTGCCTTTTACTGTTCAGAAGTACATTTCTTAATATTAATATTTAAAAGCCTTACCTTCATAATGCATTTGTTTGGAGGAAAATACAATGGTAAAAATGAGAAGTGTGATGATAGTATTATATGTTTTGTTGTTGATCAAACTAATCAATCAGATTTTTTCAAATGCACATGCAAACATAATCTTTGGCAAATAAATTATACCTTTTTTTTCATATAAATGCATACGTACGGGATTGACCCTCCCGCTCTCTGATAATTACACATTGAGTTAGTGACCATTATCCTGTCAGGTGCCTGTTTGATAAAGCTGTGATAAACCTTTCTCCTGTCCTTGCTTTCCTCTCTCACTGTCTTTCTCTGTTCTTGAATTTCAGAGCCGGTTTTCTTCAAAGGCTTGGGATTCTGTGCTTCTTTCCTTTTTACAAATGCAATTTAGAAATTTGGACCTACTGGCTGCTGAAAATGTTCCCATCTTTCACACTACCGGCACTGGTCACAGATCAATATTTTTAATAGCTTAAATAGGAAGCTGGTTTCTTTTTTTAAAACAAATGAAATAATTCAAATGATGCTTAATAGGATTTAAGAGGTCCACAGAAATGAAAAACAAATCATTGACATTTAGAGAAGAGGGCTTCACCAAATTATTCAAATGAGTTTGTTTTCAAGTGGCGGGTTTTTTATTTTATTTATTTATTTATTATTTTATGCTCAATGTTGCTTACATCAGTGACAAATTTATTAGGCTGTATCATGGTGCACTTTATTTCCACATAGAAAATGGCTAGTCAGACAAAAGTGTGTAAATCTATCTATCAAATGACAGAACATAGGAAGCAAAACTACGACCAAAATGCATAATCCCGTTTTAAAATACACGTTTTCCCTCCATTTTGACGACCTATCCACCTGTCGATGGGACCCCGGTGGCAGAAACAGTGGGATTATTTAGTACCGTTTGACTTTAATTGATATTGAATGTGGTCAATATTTATTCGGCTTCAGTTAACGCGAAAATAATAAGGCCTTATGTTCGCGACCGGTGTGTTCCCGGTTAGAGAGGCCGATGCGCCGTCGAGTGGAAATCGATGAACACTGAGTTAATTATGAGAAATCAATTAAAAGGATGGAATTGTGACTTTTATAAAGAGCGAACTGCCATCGGGATATCGACAGGTCGAGAGGAGAGCGAGAGACACTTCCTCCCGGCGCGCGCATGGTATCTCTCTATCTAGAGAGACGGAGAGTGAGACAGACAGAGAGGGAGAGAGAGACATCATGACACCAACAACAAAGATTCAGTGAAAATCTTCCAGGTTTAAACTCCGTCTATCTTTCTTCAGCAAGCTGTATTGGCCGCGTAAATGGGCTTCACGATGAAGTATTATTTAAGCTATAATTAAATGATTTATATAGGGCTGTGCATTAAGGAAATCTTTGAAATTTGAGCATTGTGTTTATAGATATTATAAATCTTAATTTGTCGAAAAGAATCCACTTTTACCTTACTTCACCCTACGTAGCAAGGTTAAGATATACCCAACCTTTTTTCCTCACCCTCTCATTCTTTCTCTTTTCCTTTTGGCATCATACACCATTTCGTTGAAGGGTTTCATCGTAAAGTTAGTCTAAAGACACAATTGATGACAAAAAAAGAAAAAAGCATGAGTTTAAGATTGGTCTTACCCTTTTTAAATTTTTTCAGAGACTAACTAGCTTATTTGCCGTTGTTAAATGAATATGAAATTTAGCAAGACGTTTCCACTGCTTGTCTGCCAAAAGAAGAAATACATTCACACACGCATATATGTATGTGTTTTTGTGTATTTGTTTTATAGCCTATATGTGTGTGTGTATAGTTGTGTTTTGTTATTCGTAACCTTTATCTTAAGCAAATGCAATATGCAAACTTTTCTTGTGTTCACTATAGTTTATTTCAGAACAGACTTAAAGGTAGTCGTATGTTTCTGTCATAGTATATATTTTAATGGTGTCCGATTATCCCAGTGTTTAATCTAATGTTTGCTGTAGGTTTTATTTGATTAATTCATCGTATATTGAACTAACTCGGCTGTTGTGGCATTTAGTGCAGTGCCTTTCGTATAAAGAACTGCATGGATCGTCGAATTTACAATAGAAATTTAGTTTATATTACTCTTGCATTGCTTAAAATATATTTACTGCTCTTATATGTGCGGCGTTCACGATATAACATTTAATTCATTTATTGCTAAATGGTTAAAATGTGTAATATGGCAGCATTTGCATTTATTGTTTAATTATGCATTGACGTGTTTGCATTTTTGCATATTCAAAATGCAAACGTGCTATGCATAATACTTTAATATAAGGAACAGATTAAAATCTTGATTTTAAAATGAACGCAAATTTATGTAAAAAAAAAAAGTGAATATTAATTTTAGTCTCATAATGCCTTTGACTTCAGTCGTCAAATTTCGATTAGGAACTGAAAGCATCTTTAATATTGCGTTTTTGTTTTTTTTGTTTTTTTTACGAATTAAAAGAACATTTAGATATTTGAGTTTAAAAAATGCAAATATGCATTCATTAAATAAATGCATGCTAGTTACAGACAAACGTATGTACGTCGGCTAAGCGTTTTAGTAATGCATGTGCATGTTTTAATAACTTGATATGAATACATTTGTTTAATTTTAATGTTTTTTTTTTTAGATTTATGATAAATGTACCCATATCAAATGACCGAGCAACTAAAAGGAAATCCATTTTGACACCTGAACGTTCAGGTGTTGGTAAAAACTCGAAATGGAAGATGTAAAAACTATGCAATGGTCAGGCATGTGATTTACTTTGCACATAATTTTTTGTGGTCTCACGTAGCGTTTTAGGATTGAAATAGAATTAATTTAATTATTTATTATAATATGCATGCATATGCCACAAAAAATATTTTGATCATTATTATTCTAATTAATAATGTAAAATAAGTAACATCGCTCAGAATGATTGCATAATAAATTACATGATTAATACGTTTAAAATAGCCTAATATTCAATAGATCCAGATATTGAACAAATATTAATATTGGAATATTGTTCGCATTTTATGACTAAATGGAATGATAGATCGGTGTGAATCTTATTTATTTTTTTTTGTCATGAAGGACTGGGCAAGTTCATTGTTTTACCTGATATTTTAGAAAATTTCGCTCACCTCGGCAAAATATCGATCTTTCAACTTAAACAACAACTTTTGGTCCAAAAGTCTTTGACGATCAAAACAAAAAAAGGAGAAAAACAACCCTGACATTAACGCTTAAAAATACAATTTGTCCACACAATGTGCAAAGCCCATTAGCTCACGACCTCAGTGTCAAAGGGCAGCTGGTCAGTCTCCAGACGCGCCGGCCGCGAGAGCGGTCATCGGCTAATTTCCTTATTGCTCTATTTCATTAGTGAAGGAGAACAAGCCCAGCATACACATCAAAATAATATATAATATTAGAAATCCAAAGATATAGGCTCTATTGGAATACTGTAAATATCCATACCTGCTCATAATTGATACCTATTTTTGAATAAAAATGGCTATTTAAAATATTGTACCACATACAGGCTACATAATATTTTTATTTTCTTATATAAGTGTAGAATATAAAATAGAAACAGAAAATAATCCATGAAAGTAAATGTATACAATTAAATATTTTTATATAAAATATTTGTGTTCCTCCAAAATAATGCATTTGATAGATATTAAATAAGGATATTTCATGGTTGGATTTACTTTTAATTAATTTTGCCGGACACATGGACCATGGACTGGAAACGGTGTGTAGGTTGCAGTGGATGTCATGTTTGCTCTGTTTGTAATCAATAGCTTTGATTCTCGAGCTGATCATTGACTTTTTGATGTGCCATCATAAGGAGAGTCAGTGAGGAGTTGACCTCCAACATCGATGCTTTGCTTCGTCTTCATTGTGTGTGCTTTTATTGCAGACCAAATCAAGTGTGTGTGCATGCATGTGTTTGAGTTGCATTAAGGCTTTGCTGTATTACTTTTTAAAACATCTGATAAATCCAAACAAATAGTATCTTAATGGTTAATTTTTAATAAGCTATGATATTATTGTCTACCATTGCCAATATATATTTAGGCTTGAGAACATGTATCTATGTTTTTCTATGAGTAAAATGATTTGATTGTTTTGCGACAAACACATATACGCATGCACACACACGCACGCTTCGTGAGCTCTGTGCTGGTTGGTTGTCCAGGTGGTTAGAATGCGGGCAAGCGATCAAGTTGAGGGGTTGAAGGTCAATTTCATCCCAGACGAATGACCTCATTCACTAGAGTCTGACCCCTGTGGTCAAACTGGTAAGGGGAGGAAAGGAAGAGATAAATAGAGAGAAAGAAAGAAGAAACGATTGGCATTGGGGCCCGTCACCTAACAGTCGTGATGTTGTCGTCTGTGGTGTTTCGCCGTGTGCATTTTCGTTGTTTTGGTCAGATTCTGCCATTGTCCTTTTAGATTAAGTAGATTTTCACTCTCTGTGTCTTTTTCTCTCGTTCGCTCTCATGAATTAACACCTGACCTTGACCACTGACACTGAACCTAACCTTCAAGAGTGCCTAAACATCAACCCCCACGGCCCCAAAATACACACACACACACGCACGCACATTAAGAGAGGGAAGGCAGAAACAAACACACACAGATGTCCAGGTAGAAGCCTGTGTGAGGATGTTCAGTAAATGTCACATCATGAATTGCACCTCAATCTAGGCAGGTTTGTCCTCTAAATATTCCTGTTTATATTAAACACAATAAAATAGAGATGGGAAAAAAATATGTATGTCTCCCCTAAATACCATTCTGTTGTCATCAAAAAGGCTCGTAGTGTATTTTTTCAACAGCTGAAAGTGGTAAATGTGTGTTTAATATATATATATATATATACACAGTATATGCACACGCACATAGTACAGTATATACACATATGTGTGTATAATATTTAACATTATATTTAACTAATATATATATATATATATATATATATATATATATATATATACTGCTTAATCCCTGCCTACTTCACCACGTTTTCTAATCCCAAATATCAGAGGTACCCCCCCCCTCGCCTTTGAGCCCCTAATGCTGAAAACCTCCTTTGATACAACCTTCTTTGCTTCCTCTTCCCCTCTTTTTATCCCTCGTCTTATCACTCACTCACACTCCCTGCGCTTGTCCTCTCGTGCCTTGTGTATTGTTTCTCTCACTTCTTTTTCTTTTGTTTGTGCAATTTATTTATCGTCAACGACGTACCTTTTTAAGCTACAAATAAATGCATTTTAAAATAAAAAAAAATCTTGATAATAAATCCCATAGTTATTTCCCATATTTTTTGTTTACTGTATCTTCATGTGGATGGAGTGTGAGAATATGTAGTGTCATGTGCATGTTTGTTCATGTTGCCAAGTGTCATATCAATAGGTTAATAGGTATAGTGTCACATTCACTAAGTCACTGCTTAGTTGGCACTTCACCAATCCATACACTAGTTAGGAGTCATAGCATTGATTTCCCCCTTTGCCTTAAGAATGAGGTAGAGGTCAGCATGGGGTTTGGCTATTGATCGAACCCAAATCACAACCCACCCGCTCTGCATCAACCTGGGCCACTGTAGCTTTCATAGGGTGAGCCGACGTCGCTTCACTTTGCTTCCGATTGGCTGGATGCGACTTGGTCAAGGTGCGTTGGTAATTGGGCCTTGTTTTGATCGACAGCTAGATTTACATGCTTAACCATGGATGAGCGCCCCTGTGTTCGGCCATCTGATGGGACCGTTGAACCAACTGCTACATTCGCACATTAAAAACATGGCCGCTAACCTTTGACACCCTAATTTGCTTAGTCACCATTTAAAGTTGTGTGATGGTCCATTTAGGTTGGCCGTCGTCCATAATTGAGTCCTCTCGCTGACACTCGTTCATTATTTGTGTCAAATAATTCCTTCCTTCCCTTCTCCCGTCCGCTTTTTCTGTCTTTTCTTCTCTGCTGGATAATTACATGTCTGATTTCGTCCTCAATTTTTCATAATTTCCACTCGTTTCATTGACTCCATACATCCCTTTTCCTCGCTCACTTCCCTCTATCAATGTTCGGCTTTTCAGCGCTCCTTTTCTCTACACTTCCTGATTCCCAGCTCTAATCTCATCGGCGTTGCTCCCCTCGTTCTCCTTTTCCCCCACTCCCTCTCTCTCGTCTTCACTGTGTAAGCAAGAGAGTAGAGGTTGTTAAACATTTTTCTTCTCTCTTAATTGTTTTGACTTGTGCCATCGGCATCCCGATTAGGGCCCATTGATTTCCTAGTGCTAAGTGCATTGATTTCTACATTTCTTATTGATCTCGGTTCTAAATCTACCCACACACAGTCTCAATGCACAAGGCGAGACCGAGAGAGAGAGAGAAGAGAGAGGAGAGGAATCTGTTAAGTGTGTCATTGTTAGACAAAAAAGGAGTTCAAAACTTATTGGAATTACCTTGAATGGATAGTTCATAAATGAGTTATTACTTATGCTTGTCAACAAAAGTCTCTTTGGAAATATTTGTATATGCCATATTAACCTTTTAAAAATTGTAAAATAAATATTTTAATTAAATATCACATTAATTAATATTATTAAATATAGTAAAAACAATTATTATATTAAATAATACATATTTTTATATAGTGATTTTTTAATTAGGATTTGTAAAAATTCAATACATAATACAACACCTATTTTTAATGTACAAACAGTGAACATAGCACACACTTATTCACCCCCACACACTCTTTACCTTTTGCCTCCGCGTAGCCACACACACTTACACAGACGCTCAGCACCCCATAAAGATCACAGACGGGGTATTGGGACTTTATCCTCTTCCGCTGTAACGGCGGATCACATATTCAGCAGGCCTCTGACGGGGCAAAATCAGCTCCCCCTCTCAAGCTAGTCTGCGCGCTACTGATAGCCCCTTACATGTCATAGCATTAGGCCGCGGCAGGCCGCTGCGGGCGAGACACATCGCCAGCACTTTGGGGGTCGATGTCTTTTACCAGCACTGACTGCTGGATCTTCAGCTGCTGTCTCCCAAGTCTTTGATCGCGTTAAAACTAGCATAGCGTGGAATGATGGTTGAATCTGTATGAAATGGAAAATACTTTTTGTGGCGGGTCCTGTAAAGGATGCATTAATAAAAAAAAAAAAGAAATAAAAATCTTGTTTGTGATTTTTAGCCGCCATAAGCAAATGTGTGAAATCGAAATATTGTAAGAGTGTTTGGCAGGCTATGCAAGAAGAGCAAAAAAAAGGCCAAATGAATGTAAGCAGCCTAGACTGTATCTGAGATTAAAAAGGACATTTGTTGTGGTATTATTCATTTAAAGTAACTATTAACTATTGATAATTCATTATCTTTTTCTTCTCCCTTCATCCCAGATGTTAAAGTTGCAAGAAAATACTTTTTTGTCAATGAAGAAATAGAAACAAATGTTAAATCCATTAAACAAGACATATAAAGAACTACAAATCCCAACATTCCCTTGCATTGATGAGCAGGCTATCTGTCAATAAGACAAGATCTGATGTCGATTGGTGATAAAGAGAAGACAACATTAGCACCGTGCAATTTTTACCCTGTGTGTGTGTTAAAAGAGAGCTATGGCGCAGAGGATGGATTTGTATTAGGGGTATTGGCAGACTTGAGCTGGATATTGACAATATGTCAGCACTGATCATTAGATCAGCTGAAGAGAGAAAGTGTGTGAGCCCCAGCTTGAATCACATCCAACTCCATTGTTCGGGAATTGAACAAACAATGGAGTATAGTAAAAGCTGATTATTTTTTAGATCTTTTTAAAGCTTTTTTGTGTTTAGAGGCATGCATAACGTGCAGAAAGATTGAGTATACAAAGTAAGAGAAATCTATCCGTTTTTGTATCTGTCAGTGTTTGTGAGAAGGAATGATATTGCACCACAGTGGGAATGTGTCCTAGCCACGTTATTAGCTGTTTGTTACAGCAAGAGTGGGTGTTGATATAATTGTAAGCTGGTATTGATTGGGGCGCCTTGTTATTGATGAGAGAGAATTTAATTCAACCAACGCATTTGTCAACATGACATTGCCATTTAACCATGAACTCTTTCACTATCGCTGTCTGGTTCACCCACCCAGACACACACAGGACGAAGTTTCTTTTTATGTGTGCACTGAGTAATGATTATTTCTATTGATCGCCAAGTTCTTTACTTTTTTTTTTTTTTTATCACAACAGGAACTTGAATAATGATACTGATGCCAGCAATAATATTAATGCCTGTCAAAAATTTTGCATGATGTTAAATAATTTTATTAGTGACTTTATTTTGTTTTCACTTTATACATTGTAGCAGGTGCTCAAACTGTTTTAACTATGTCTTGCATGATACATTTGCAGTAGTTTTTGTGTTTTTATGCATTTGATTTTTCTCCCATTTTTTAATGATGACATGTCAATTGTAATGCCTATTGGTGTTAAGGGATATACTTTAGTGGACTATGAGCTGACCATTGAATGTAACCAAATGGAAATGTCATATTTGGGAACTGTGTTTCAGTCTGCAAACCTTTCTTCCTTCTCCGCGCTATAGACGCGCAAAACACACTATATTCTACAAGAAATAATTGCTTTTGTCTGGAAGGAGTTTGGATGGGGGGGTTCGCAACGCGTGGCCTTTCAGGCGAGGGGGATTCGTGAAGGACAACTTGTCGCTTCTTCTTTTTTTTCCCTTCCGTTCCCCCCTCTCGCTCGTTGGACACGCGGATGTCATCTGTCAAATGGAGGGGGTGCTTGGGGACAATAAAGCTCAAGGAACCATTGTGAGTCTGTTGTGTTGCAGGAAAATGTTTTTTTTTTTTAAACAAAATATGCGTGTGTATTGCTTTATATATTTGGTTAATCAAATAGCTATTGGGCCTAAGGCATGTTTCAAATCAGTTAAGTATTCTTTTTTATGATTATTGAGTATTTTTCTTATTTTCTTATGAAACGCTCACCAATAATTGATCTATATCACCTCGGATATAGTAGAATAGATAGATGGATAGATAGATAGAGACAGGAAGATTGGGGCAAATGTGAGTTGGGGTGGTGGGGGGATCAGGCACTGAGCTTTCGATTTTTCCCGTATTGACTGCGATGTTTAGCGTATAGATTTTTCTATTTAAAAAATCTATGTCGGCAATAAGCTGGAGTGTAAGTGCGCGGCATAGATTGTAGCTTTATTACTGACAGCATTCAGTGTGTCGGAAAGAGGGAGTGAAAGGCAGAATGGGTGGTTGTGGGGGGGGGGATACCCTAGACTAGCAATAGAACAAATGAAACTTTTGAGGGGTAGCGATAACCAGGTTGTGTTTGTTGCTTATTCACAGTATAATCCGCCACGTTAAATAATCACCATAACATATCAATGACTTCTCCGTAGGCTGGTCGCTTATATCGCCCGTATCTTTTCCACAAACAGCATATACCTGCATGTAGATGAGGATATAATCACCTGATGTAAGCCACTCGGTGAATGTGTGTAAGCCTATCGATCAGCGGCCCACCGCGATCATCAGAGTCATCATAATGAAGAGTAATCAAGCGATCAATACGCAGGATAGCTTGCCTTATATGGGATTAGTAAAAAAGGGAGGGGGAGGTATGGATGGGGGGAGG
>NW_015625585.1:446753-472513 GCF_001515625.1 Sinocyclocheilus rhinocerous
GGGCGGGGGGAGTATAGCGGCTGCTCCTCTCGTTTCAGTGTTGCTTTCGTACCGGGAGGCGGACAGAGCTCGCAAGCTACCGGGGTTCCCAGATAGCCTAACGGGACTATCGTAACGGACACATACGCGCACACAGACGGATGGTGGTGGGACAGAGCCAAAGAGCTGAATTCCGCTTAACGGGTACCGTGTTGTTTTCTTTTCGTTCAGTTTTAACATTTCGTGCACAAGCAGTGTTGCTCCTTAATTTATTTAGGCTATCGATTGATTGCGTTTTAATTACCGGCTCGTGAGTGGAATCGAAGGGGGAGCGTATCGAGCCGCTGCGCAGCCTTATATGTGCGTGATTATTTAAATATACTAAGCGATTCTATTATATTTTATACAAAAAATTTAAATGCTGCTTGAAATGCATGCAATGTGCGCGAGGTAAACCACACAGTAGGAGAGCTAGAAACCAAATAGAGAAACGAAATATTCCTGTTACACCTTTGTTAAACCGTTTTAAAGCCAGCAACCGCGACTTGATTGTACTGAACCAAATAGTTTTTCTACTAAGGGGTAGACGATTTTGACTCGAGATTTGTTTAAAAAGCGAAACCAAAGTGGAACCGGATCGCGACGCGCGCAAGGCCATTGTGACGTTTACCGACCGCACACCTGGTCTCGCACGGGATACGCAAAACCCAGGAAACGTTATGACTGTTAGGACAAGTGAGTTTTGAATTTTAAAAAGTCACAGTTTCAACCAACGGTTCGACATTTGCCAGCAGGTCAACGTCCTGTTATTCTATTTTGTAGATTTGTTTTCAGCCAGGCAAATGTTAGTAAGACAAAACAAACGTTAAGTGACCACAAAACACTAATATACATTTAGACGATATTTAGACCGCTTGATAGATTCCGGCTATCCGTCTGTGTGTCAGTCCGAGATAGAGTATCCCTGAGGAAAAAGTAATGACTGAGAGGCACAATACCAAAAATGTAAAGATAGCTTGAGAAATTTATTCAGGTTATACATTTTAAACAAATAGCCTACTAACTATTACCAAAAAGAAACAACCTCAAAACACAGTCTATTTGTCAAAATAAGCAACCAAAGAAAAAGAAACTCAAGACAAGCGCCAAATACAAAAGACCATAGAAGAAAAGCCCAGACGAAAAATGCTGCTTGAAATGCATGCAATGTGCGCGAGGTAAACCACACAGTAGGAGAGCTAGAAACCAAATAGAGAAACGAAATATTCCTGTTACACCTTTGTTAAACCGTTTTAAAGCCAGCAACCGCGACTTGATTGTACTGAACCAAATAGTTTTTCTACTAAGGGGTAGACGATTTTGACTCGAGATTTGTTTAAAAAGCGAAACCAACGTGAAACCAGATCGCGGCGCGCGCAAGGCCATTGTGACGTTTACCGGCCGCACACCTGGTCTCGCGCGGGATATGCAAAACCCGGGAAATGTTATGACAGTTAGGACAACAAGTGAGTTTTGAATTTTAAAAAGTCACAGTTTCAACCAACGGTTCGACATTTGCCAGCAGGTCAACGTCCTGTTATTCTATTTTGTAGATTTGTTTTCAGCCAAGCAAATGTTAGTAAGACAAAACAAACGTTAAGTGACCACAAAACACTAATATACATTTAGACGATATTTAGACCGCTTGATAGATTCCGGCTATCCGTCTGTGTGTCAGTCCGAGATAGAGTATCCCTGAGGAAAAAGTAATGACTGAGAGGCACAATACCAAAAATGTAAAGATAGCTTGAGAAATTTATTCAGGTTATACATTTTAAACAAATAGCCTACTAACTATTACCAAAAAGAAACAACCTCAAAACACAGTCTATTTGTCAAAATAAGCAACCAAAGAAAAAGAAACTCAAGACAAGCGCCAAATACAAAAGACCATAGAAGAAAAGCCCAGACGACAACGGATCATGTTTGTTCCCTTGCCGGTGCCGTTGGTGTTTCAGAGAACCGCTCCTGATTTCAGCGCCTGGCGACTCAAGTCTCCGCTGCCTCTGCGCTCCGGTAACTCCGGTAAGAGATGCCTTTACCTCCCTCTGGTTAATGTCGGTAGCAGCTTTTCTTTTTTCCCTCACCACTGAAAAGAAAAAAAGAAAACAGAAAAAAGCTAAACGTGGAGCCGAAACACCTGTTCAGCCCCAGACAACCGTCTGAATGAAATCCATATATTTGTATTTCTTACAAAATAGGCTACGTTCAGATCCTTTTAGTTTCGTTTGTTTATGTGTATATATATATATAATATTATATATATAGGCTATAAAAAATGCTACTTTGAGTGTGCATTAATGAAGGCTGGTTGAGTTGAATAGACGTCTGCCCATAATTGCCCTTGCTTGAATGGTTCGTCTCGGCCTCTTTTGGCTTCTTTCATCCTTCTGTCCTCCCCGTATCTGCTTCTCCATCTGCCGTCTGACTCTTCTCACGACCGGTTCAGGGAATATTCATGGTAATTGATCGATCCCGCCGAGATCGATACACGCAGACAGCGGGGGAAAAGACGGAGCGAGTGTGTGAATTTAACGACAAGTTTGAGAATGATGAGACCGAATGTCACTTTATTTGTTGATGTCTTTGTCGATTTTAAATGCTTTCACTTTAGGCTTAAATAGCGTAATTAGCATAATTACATTTTAAAATACACGCATCAATAGACCTACCTGACTGCAATTTAGCGAAGAAGATATTAGACTACTAAAGCTTTGAAATGGTAAAGAGAACTTTTATTTTTAGTCAAGACTTTTTAATAGACTTTGCATATTTGTATTGGTGTTACAAATAAACATGTGTAGGCCTAGTTGTTAGTATATTTTGTGGAGCTGCTTTGTATTTATATTAACATTTTGCAAAATTATTATAGTAATTAATTGTATTTGCTTGAAAAGTGTAACATGACTCTGTAATGCGAAATGTGTTACCTAGAAAGCTTCTCGTCGGTTTGAAATGAAAGAACATCGTATTTTTCCTTGTATGAGGAGTGTTGCTTCTGAAGTAACCTACTGCATTAGTGAGGGGGCGGGGGCGCGCAGCGTCTGGCATTCAACGAAGCGGAAATTTTCCAACCAGCAGATGGATTAAACGTATGCGCCACTTATAGATCATGTGCAACCTTAAACACATGTCATACACCAGCACACAATGACTAAAATGTAAATAAGGGCATTAAAAACTTCGCGTTGACACCGTCTTTATCTCTGTTTCATATAAGAGCTAAATACTAAAAAGTGGATGCACCATAGACCTTATTGAAAGTGGACGCCATATTTATTTTTTAGTTAATGAAAACGAGGCTAAGAGACGGGAGTCCGCTCATAAGGTTATGCTTGGGCCTATATAGTTAAAGTTTAATTTTCGTATCACCTGTTTTCCAGACTTTTGTGGATGATTGTTTTTCATTGTTGCATCTGCAGAACGATTGGCGACAAAGTTAAAAATGAAACGACCAAACAGACCGCTTCTTCTTCATTCACAAAAAGTAAATATGGCTTCTGCATAAGGTTTATACCTCAATAAATGAGAGCAAGATCGAGTCTTTAATTACTTACTGGCGCCTTAACGAGCATAGAGCCAGACATTAAGCTTTCATTAGCTGCATCACATAATGGGCCCACATGGTGATGTGCTTTCTTGAAATGCAGGTAGTGTTAAAAATGGATCAATCTGCTTGTTTGGTTGGGATTTGTCTTTTAGGTCAGAAGTCTAGTGAACTGGAGGATATTGAGGGAGGAAAAAAGAGAGGGGGATTCTATAGGAAGCATCATTCCTGAAAATAATAGAGACATTGATTCTTAAATTTACATTTAAAAAACGATGTTAAAAATAAATAAATGGCGAGCCAAAAAAAAAAAATGACCGTGAACAATTAATTGTGCAGCAAGTTCATTTTGTACAGGTACTTATGGTGTTTTCATGTTTTTATTGATGGATGCATTATTGATCGTGTGTGTACATGTGTTCAGTGTTTGCTGACACTTGTGTGTTTGTATGTATTTGGCGTTTGGCTGCCACTTGGTTTTAAGACTTTAACCTTTTCGGCTATTAAAATTATGCCAAAGGTTCACTTCTTTGATAATATAAGACTCAAAATGGACACCAGGCGCCACAGCTGACATTAAATGCTGCAGAGGTCAGAGTGACAAGCAGAACAGCCAGAAAGCATCTTTATGTTGGGTGAGGGAAACTACATTTATGTTCAGCCTTATTTACAGATGATAGACACTATCGAGGGCATTGGTTAAAAGTTTTTACTAGGTTTTTCCTTGGCGATGACCATGAAGATATCTAGCAGTTTTTTCCGTGTGTTTACTGTAGAATCTTGGTGTCAGGGAGATTGGGATAGTCTGCTGCACACTATATTTATAATGTAACTTTGAGTGCTGAGGCTGCTATAGGAAGCATTTATTTTCTAACAAATTCTGCACTGTTACTGATGCATCAGCGGTCATTTTAGTAATACCAAAAGTTCCTATTGTAAACATTAAATTGCTAATGTGATAACCTTCCTGTAATTTGTATGTCAAAAATTTCACAGATTTTCTTCACATTGTGTAACACACTCTCACAAAGAAATGCTATGCAGACCACCAAAACATTTGATCTGTGATTTCAGCTAAGCTTTAGTTAAATGTAGCTAATAAAACCAATGCCCTCAATAGTGTTTATCTGTAAGGAAAGCTGAAAATAAATGTACCTTCCCTCACTTAGCATCTATATTCATATTGGCTGTACAAGATGTACAGCTCAGCCCAAAAGTCTGAGATAATATTAAAAATGTAGTTTATTTATATTAAATTAAACCTGTAGATAATAGTTTTAGAATTTCTGAAAAATAAATAAATAAATAAAAATATAAATAAAAGTTGAGAAAAAATTATATATTCTGTACTGTTCAGTTCAAAATAGAAGACATGCATGATGTTGGCCATAGTAACTGGTGGAGTCCATGCAAGGTCATTAAGGTAAAAAGTTGACATGCAAAATATATTTAAAAAATTTATTTAGCGCTCAATTTATGCTGATAATATAATTTGGAATACAAATTAGAAATATAGAACAATTTTCACTAGTTGTCTCAAACATTTGAACCCCGTTGTGTTATGTGTTTTTAGCTGTAGGGAGCGAATTCTTATAGAGATGTTTAACAGGTCCACCATTATTTTTAGGCCTTATTTCCCTGGTGCTATGATTAGGAACCACAATGTTGCATTGTGCTTTTTTTGTGCTGTTTCTAAACCCATTTCAGGGTCACGTTTAATGGAGTAATAGTTTTTTTTTTGTCAGTCTTGTACAATAAATATTTCCACAGCCTAATCACTGCGACAAAACCACAAAATAGTTTTATGTTGCTGTCCAAGTAGCTGCTCTTTAGGAGAATATAGGGGTGTGCTTGAGGTTAAAGGTCAAATGCGATCAGGTCAGTCTATGGCACCGTTGTGTGTCTGTCTGTGCGGGCGAGCTGTGTTTACACTGATACAAATTTACAGTTTGATGTGCCGCAAAGTGTTTTAACCTCAAACAGGTATTGATTAAGGAAGATCAGCCCTGCCGTCCGCAGCCAGAGAGTGTGTGTGTATATGTGTATAGATCGGATTTGAGCAGGAACGTCAGCGAGTCCCAGTGCTAACGTGATTGCGAATGACAAAATGTCCACCCGGGTTTGTTAGGAACATAATGGGGAATCAATAGACACAACAGAGATGTCAATACAACATGCTTTATTGCATTAAACCACCTCTCTCTTCCCCATCCCGACACCTAGGTTTACCCTCCACACACACACACATCTACCGGTTTGCGTCTTTTTTTTTTTTTCTTTTTTGATGTTGCACTTACAGGAAACTGAAATCATTTGAAGTACTGCACTCATTGCACTAAGTATCTCTGAACACATACACACACATGCATTAAGCCAAACGCACTCACATGCACACGAGAGTTCCCTGCTGAGAGCCTACCTTCCTGATCGGAGCCATCTCTGTCCCTCCATCCATCTCTCTCTCCCTCTTGAGTATCCATGGAGACATTCATAGGCCATTAAGCAGATGGTAATAAAGGGATGTAGTTAAACACTCTCTCCCCTGCGCCGGCCCTCACCTCTGCGATGGAGACCACCATCAAGACCACTGCCGACTAAATGGACCTCATTCGGACTCCAATACCCCATATCTGACAGGGCCAAGTGTTTTTTTTTCATGCTCTGGTGTGTGTTTGCGTTACCTGGTGTGTAGGTGAGGACGTATGCATAATGATCGCTGGAGGGACAGTGTTGTGTTGGCCGATTTCTGATAGCTCTTAACACACTAAGCGCTATTACGGCCCAACCGTGTGAAATGGGATCCGGTGGTCATATTGTACAGATGGAGCAAGGCATCGAAATCTCTCTCTTTCTCTCGATGGACCTTTATCAGACTCATAAACCAAATTACATGGTACGGCCATGTTAATACACTCTCGCTGGTCAACTGTGTCCTGTGCCTTTACATTTCCATGCCTCTCTTGTTGGAAAACCAGTTCATACCAGTTTAAAAAAATAAGTTCACATTAAAATTTAAGTTACACTTATGTCCAACCCGTATGACTTTATTTTTTCTTGGAACACAAAAAGAGAAGTTTTGAAGAGCGTTCATGCTGTTTTTTCCGTACTATAATAGTGGATGGTGACCAAGAACTGCTTCAAATAGGCCAACAAATGTGCCATAAAAGCTTCATAGAAGTTTCATGTTTTCTAAAACCACATGGTAGTTTAATGTGAGTTACAGCCTGAATAAAAAAAAGAATTTAAAAGCCATGGACCACATTTACTTTCATTGTATGGAAGAAAGCAGCTTGGACATTTTGCTTAAAATAGCAAATTTTGTGTTACATTGAAGAAAGTAATCGATTTTGAATAAGTTATGACTTTTCTTCATTTTTAAAATGTTTTATTTATTTTTATTGGCATTGATGGTTCCATGAAGAACCTTTAAGATTCATGGAAACTTTTCAATTCCACAAAAGGTTCTTCAGAGTCAAAAAAAGGTTATTCAGAATATTAAAATATATTCTACACACTAAAATTGTTTTTTTGGGGAACCCAGAATGGTTCTTCTATGCCATAGCAACACCGTAAAAAAACATTTTGGAACCTTTATTTTTAAGATTGTTGGATGAACTACTTTAAAAGCCTGAAACATATTTTGTGTGTGAAATATATGGAACTTTGAGTATGAATGCGTAATTTGTCTGAACACTTGTCATAATCCAATGCAAAAACAGTGGGGTCCACACTGAAAATGTGGCTTTTGTTGTCCATTTGAACATGGGTTTTGAACATTTTCTAACAATTAAATATAATGGCATGAAGCAGAAGAAATCTTTTAAGGTACTGCAATATTTCTATGCGCGTTAAGTATGTATAATGGGACTATGTGCTTGCAGTGCATTGACCATGCATTCGCATTCATGTTCTTGCATAAAGTATGTTTCTAGCCTAAGGTGGTCAAGCTGGTTTGTTTCTGGTTTAGGGTGGTCTACCAGCCCAAATAAGCATGACCAAGACAGTTTACCCAGTTGAAAACCAGGTCTAGCTGATATAAATAACTATAGCTTAGATCAGTTAGAAACCCTAGAATCTTAATTTCTCAATCTGTCCATCATCCTTTCACTCTTATTATAGTTGTTTGTTCATAAATACCAAATACCTTTGCCTTATATACAGATTGTAAATTTCTCTTTATCTGGAAGCAGCGTCTGAATAACCGTAGGGCTCGTCATTGAGGTCAAGGTCTTACTGCCTCTTAATTAAGCTCAGGAATTAGATTTCACCACTCACAGACACACACATTTACCCATTTGAATCCACATACATTTACACCTATACAAGATCTTATTGTGGCATCCACAATATGAGCCATCTTGCTTTCTCTCTCCACCTCACTGTCATTCCCACTTTTTGAGCCCTTATCAAAGGAAATCCCACTCTTTTGAAGGAAAAGAGTCAGGGTTCACACATTTTATTATGGGGAGAAAGAGACCGTAGCCCTCTGGTCAGCTGTGCACCATGTAGAACAGAAATTGTTGGTTGCTGAGTGGAAGAAAGAATAAATGTGTTAGATGAAGACCAAGGGCCGATGGAGTGTAAAGAGGAGCGTAAAACAATCAGGTACACATTCATATTGATTTTTAATTTTAACTTGCTTGAATTAATATTCGCTTTTAAACTTTTATCGATTGGTCTGGTCTCACCGTGCAGGTTTCAGATTGTGTACGCATGTCTTTCACAAGTATCTACATTTGACCAGCCGCCCGTGATGTGGCCATTTAAGTAATAACTTGGACTCATAACAACCAGAGCTTGTTTGATTGAATTCGTCCCCCTCCCCTGCATTTCATATCAGCTCCTGGACTGAGAGTGTCCAGTTTTTGGGCGGGATTTTCACCACCTAGTTTAATTTGATGGACAAGCTGTATGAAAATGAGCCCGTGCATGTATCTGTGTGTGTTTGGACCGCAGGGACGTGCTGTCCTTCCCCATGGCTGTACAGTTGTGTTCGAAGGGAGAAATTTAATATCCCTCCACAATGTATACACAATGAAGGGGGAATTGCAACAATGGTGCAGAATAAGCAGGAGAGAGAGAGGGAGGTGGGCGTGAGCGGCAGCTTTTAATAAATCTGAGTGCTTTTGCGCTTCAATCTTCTCAAAATAACCGCATCTTTACCCTATACCCCCCTCCTCCAAACACACACATTCACACACAATGCGAACATGTACTCTTTCACACTTTTGACAGTGCATGTGGCCAAATGAATTTATAGAAAGACATTCAAGCCCACATATTCATGGAAAGATCGGCGAGGAGCTCGTTTGAATTTCGAACTTCTTTCAAAAAAACATTTATCAAAAAATCTGTACGTTTTTGCTTAAAACATTTGAAAATTCGATACATGCAAGTGTGTCCAAAGGAATTCTAAGAGCCGGTCCCACACATACACATTGTTAGGTCAAGGTACTTGTTTATATTTTTACAACATGTTCAACATTTAATTTTCTTGTTTTTTGTTGTTGTTGTATGTCCACTTATTCTTTTATTATTTTCTTTTGTGGTCTTTTTTTTTTTTGATCCGGAAATGAAATCAATCTACTGTCTTACAACCATCTTTCTTCTATATTTCTCCCTTTAATTCCTTTTTGTCGTTCTACTTTTCTGCTGTTGCATTCTGTATTTACTAAATACAACGTGGAACTAAGGTCCTCCAACTCTTCTAACTTCTTTCAACTCTTCCAATTCTGAACCTATACCGTGATATTTTTTTTTTTTCAGGATTATTTGATGAATAGAAAGTTCAAAAGAACAGCATTTGTTTTGAAATAGAAATCTTTTGTGACATTATAAATGTCTTTACTCTCACTTTTAATCAATGTTAAGTGGGTACTTGATGAATAAAAGTAATCATTTCTTTAAAAATTAAATCTTACCTAAATCCTTTGAATGATAGTGTGCATAGGCTAACATTTAAAAATGGTGCAGATGGAATCTGCCTACTTCAAAAAGATTTACTAACTCTATTGCAAAATCTAATGCTGTGGACTGTAGGCCAGTGATCGGCTTATGTTTAATGATATAGAAATCAAACAAACCATATATTAACTTCACTTTTTGTGTGCTTTTATTTCAGCAAATATTGATATATATGATTCATTTGATCCAAATCATACGTTATTTGGCTTAAAAATGAAAGAATGAAATCATTTGATAGCACTGACAATGGCATATAGAAAGCAATGTTTCCAATCTCCTAATACACTTCTGTTTACTCATGATGACACTTCTGATTTGTGTATGTATGAATAATATGTATTTGTTAAGAATAACTAGGTCAGGTGACCCACCCCATCACTTCTGCTCCTCCCTACGTCTATCCATCTTCCCCTGTTCCATATGCAGGATGAATATGGTGAGTATACATGCTGGTCAGCTGCATAATTTTATAAAGAAATCCCGCTCTGATTACCCAAGAGGGTAACCACAGGAACGGTGCAGTTGGTGCGGGGTGTGGTTTACCTGACAGGCCGCCCGGCTAATCCCGCAGATAAGATAAATAGCTAGTGTAGCTCTGACCGTAAGTGGACTTGACCTCCACCGGCATGGTAGCGGTGCATGTTTTAAGATAATGTGGGAGTTGTGACATGCACTCATGCATGTGTATTGTGTCTATATTTAGAAGGAGATTTGTTATCATTTTCTTTGAGTCGTAACGTACGGGCAACAAAGGAAATCTCCAGTCGCATTAGCGTATTCAAAAGAGCCTGCGTGCATTCGTGAACTTGTAGAGCGGCTCTTGAAAAGGAGACTCTTGTCAGGGTGGCTGTGTATTTAAATTCCTCTTTTTAGAGACCTTGAAAGGAATTCGAATGTCTCAACCGGTTCAAACGGCCTCAAAAGGATGTGGCGCGAGTGTGAAAAACGCTCTTTTCTGCGTGTGGCTAAAGAGATACCCCCAATTGGAGTGTGTTCACCAGTTGTCCATTCAGCCGTGCACTCTGACCCCTCGCGCCTCCCTTTGTCTGCCCATCAGGGGCAGTGGGGGTTGACAAGTTGACCCTTGACCCTTGCCTCAGCCCTACCCCTCCTCCGCTCCTCTCTCGTGCCCCCTTTCATTCACATGCAGCCACTCATCATCCCCCCCCTTTCCTCTTTTTCATCTTGTCCCGTCTTTCTAAAAGCACCGTTTTCTTATTGACTCGCCCGCTGTCTCAAGTTCAAGGCCTCGCGGGCCGCTTGCATTGAGGCGGGAACCTCTGCCTTGTGTCTTAATGCACCATGTGCTTGGACTGCAAACAACAGTATGATGTGCATCAAAAGTGGCTCCAAAATTTGGAGACTTTGCGCATTGTATACACTCTTTATTGGCATCTATGGTTCCATGAAGAAACTGTTCACCTTTAGTGAACAGTTCTTAAAAGAACCCCTTTTTTTAGTGTGAAGAACATTTTAAAAATCTAAAGAATCCAGTTTAAAGAACTTCTTGTGGAACGAAAAGGTTCCATGTTAAATGTTCTTTATGGAACCATCAATCCCAATAAAGAATCTTTATTTTTAAGAATGTGGAATCTTTCCATTCCATAAAAGGTTCTTTATAGTGGAAAAAGGTTCTTTAGATTATTAAAATATTCCTCAAACGAAGAAAAAAAATTGTTCTTTTAAGAACTATTAATTGAAAGGTTCTTTGAGGAACCCAAAATGGTTAATGTTGTTTGCCTTGGATCTTTGAGATTGCTTCCAAATTTATATCCAAAATCCAAGTAAATCAACTGTGGTTGGTTTGAATATGACATGTGTTTATTTTAACTATAGCTGATGAAAGTTCATAATGATGAACAAAGGCATAATTCTTGTGGTATGTGTGATGTTTTGTGCGTTTTTGATGATGTATCCATTATAAATGTTTGTGTGAAGCTACTGTAGATTTTCTTGACAGATGCATTGATGTGTTTTGAAAGTGTTTGACCTAGGGATGCACCGAAATGAAAATTCTTGGCCGAAGCCGAACAAAATGAAACACTGGGCTGAAGGCCGAATACCGAACACGGTTTTTCGCATTTTTTCCCCATTTTGCCATTTTTTTCCCCCATTGCGTAAATTAAATAGCCAAAATGTGCTTTAAAAATATTTACTTAACGCTGAACATTTTTTAACATTCTAGCAGACATTATACCAATAAAACACAATTTAACTTAAAATTAATAAGTTAGTAAAATAATATTTTTTCTTGAATCAGATTTTTTTCTTGAATCAGGCATGCATTGTTTTACTGTACAAATAAATGCAGCCTTGCTGAGCAGAAGAGACTTCTTTTAAAACATTAGAAAATATTACAGATCCCAGTCTGAACACTATGTGTGAATGCTATAATAAATGTATTAATAGAGCTGTTGTAATTATTATTATCCTTATTATTGTCTTTTTTATTTTATTTTACAGAACAACAGTAAAATTACAATAATAACATTTATTAATGTTGATGGAGTTCTTGCTTTTTCTCAACTTTTATTTTGGCAGAAACCCGCAGGAAGACCTCAGTGCTTCTTTTTATTGACAACAGTAGATTTATAAATAATTCTCATTACGAATATGGGAAGACGTTTGTTGCACGTATCGCATTGTCACATGCCTTGTAAAAATTCATAAAAATGCTACTGAGCAACTGACGAATAACACTATTTCAGCGCAGATTTCCCTCGTGCTTTTGACTTTGAACCCAGGCGCCGCGCAGCGCTGTATGAACACATGCAATTCGTGCGTGTATTAGAAAACACAACGTTCTGCAGTTTATTTAATTGTTTAAGGGCATTTCGCGATTTCAGTCATCATACAGTAACCAGCAACAACCACCCCTTCCACTTCTCATCGAAGACATGCGATGCAGTACTAAACAGTCTCTCGCTGCCGGTGATTGTAATGATTTTTGCGTCTTTCACGGACACTTTTAAATGCTTCCACACTGCCGACATGTTTGTTGCATTAGTGCATGCCTCTATTTGATCGCGTCACGTCATTGTTCGGTACAATTTATTCGGTCTTTTCGCTTATTCGGCCGAAAATAGCAACAAAAGCTCTTTCGGTGTTTGGCCGAATAATTTTGGTTGCCGAACATTCGGAGCATCCCTAGTTTGACCACAACTTTGAATGTTCATTATGAGCCCAGTAGCACTCACAATATTAATCAAAACACACAATTACAACAGCAAATCTAAATGAGTCAGTATTATGACATACACCAAAAGTGACTCGAAAATTTGAAGATATTGGACATTGTATGTTAGTTGCAATTGATCTTTAAGATTGACTCCAAATTTACCTCCAAAATCCAAGAAAATCAACTGCTGATGGTTTGAATATAATGACTTGTTTGCCTACTTTAACCAGAGTTGATGAAAGTTCACAATGATGAACAAATGCTCAGTTCTTGCGGTGCATGTAATGTTTTATGCATTTTTGGATGACATATCCATTATAAGCGTGTGATGTTCCGATACAATTTTTCTATGCATTTTGGAAGTGTTTGACTACAATTTCAGTTGTTCGTTACGAGTCCAGCAGCACTTGCAAGATTAATCAAAACACACAATAACAACAGCAAACGTGAATAAACCAACATTATGATATGCACCAAAAGTGCCTCCAAAATGTGGAGATATTGCACATTGTATAATGTAATTTGCAATAGATCTTTGAGACTGCCTTTCAAATTTATCTCTAATATCCAAGTAAATCAACTGTGGTTGGTTTGAATATAATGAACTATGTTGCTTAATTTAACCAGAGTTGATGAAAGTTCTTAGTGATGAGAAATGCATGATTCTTGTGGTATGCATTATGTTTTTGAATGTATCCATTATAAATGTTTGTGTGTCGTTCCGATAGAATTTCTTGACATACGTATTGATGCGTTTCAAAAAGTGTTTGACCTCAATTTCAAATCCTCATTATGAGTCCAGCAGCTCTCGCAAGATTAATCAAAACGCGCAAGAATAACAGCAAACCTGAATGAACCACAAAACACTTGGCTGTTAGTAAATACCACAGTACACAGCAAATGACCTTTCGCATGTCACAGAAGCACAGACTGTGAAAGCATGCGAAAGAAACACACCGTTGTGTCATTATTAGCTTCTCAGCAGACATGCATTCACATGTTTTCCCTCTGTGTGGTTCAGTACGGTACGAGAGGTGGAGGTGAGCGGCGCATGAATCGTTGAATCACAAAGAGACACGTGTAAAGGGCGAATATGAATCAAAACATATTTTAATGTGAACTATTTTTTTGCACTGAACTATTTTGTGTGAATGTGGTTGTAATGTCTTTTCTTTGGATGGTGTAATTGAATGATTATCAGAATTTGAGATTGAGATCGGGACAAAACGAATATGTCGTATTTCACATGCATGAGTTCTTAATGTGGTATCAGAAGTCACTGAGCTGTAGAAAAGACAGAAATCTCAAGGACATGATATATTTTCTTTAGTATTGCTATATCAGTGTAAATCACAGAAATGTGCACAGTCTTCAGAATTTTTGGTATAGGCTACTCAGTTAAACTTGTTCAAATTTGCTTGACGACAACAGACCGTGGATGATGATGATAATAGTTCATTGTGTAGCTGTAAAAGGAAATGAAACATTACTGTGTACAAACAATCTGTAGATGCAGTTTTTAAGACCCCTCTTTTAGCACACACACACACAGATGCAAGCTCACATACACACACACCAACTGCGCTTTCGGCCCTAAAAGCCCCTTTTTACTCCCTCAATTTTGTCCATTTCTCGTCCATCCTCTCGGCTTTTATATTAGAAGGCGGTGAGAAACCACATACAGAAAATAACACAAAAAGATGTGCTTGTCAGAATTATGAGCCTCACTGCATGTATACCTTGAAGATTTTTCCTCACTCCTTTATTTATCTGTCAGAAATTACACTGATGACAATTAGGTGTAAATGCTGGTAAACTGGAGTATGTGGTCACTCACTGTATGGCTATGCGACTATAGAAATGGTATATTGTGCGTGTCATTCTTCACTGCTGGAATTATTAAAACATTTGTCACTCTGACGGAGTGCTGGGAGATTGTTCTATCTATCTTCGTTGTGCTTTAATGTTATTTCAGCACCAAACGTCGTGGTGACCATATGGTCATTAGCAGGGAGTCCGTGTTTAAGCAATGCTGAGTACTAGAGCATTTCCAGTCTAATTATTGTTTGAAAAGTGTCACATGAATACAAGTAATGCTAATGAGTTGTCAAGTTGTCATATAGCATAGTGTATATTGTGTATGCTGTGCTTAAGAATGCAATACAGCCTGTTTACTAACATATCGTATTGAATTATTAGCTACCTATAGCTTTTTATTATTTATGTATTATTATTTTTTTATTTTATTAGCTTTTTATTAGGTTTTTAGTCTCTTATGATCACGAAGGCTGCATTTATTTGACCAAAAATACAGTAATATTATGAAACGGTATTAAAATGTAAAATAACTGTCTTCTAATTGAATATATTTAAAATGTAATTTATTTCTGTTATGTAAAGCTGAGTTTTCAGCATCATTACTCCAGCCTTCAGTGTCACATGATCCTTCAGAAATCATTCTAATATGCTGATTTGGCGGTCAAAAACATTTCTTCTTATAAATATTGAAAACAGACGTGCTGCATAATATTTTTGTGGAAACCGTAATATTTTTGTGCTTAATATTTTTGTGGAAATCTGATTTTTATGAATTATGGATTCTATGGCAAACAGAATTGTCTTTACTGTCACTTTATAACAATGTAATGTATCTTTGCCAAAAAAAGTATTATTTCTCAAAAAAAAAAAAACTTTTGAACTTGACAAAATTAATATGAAATGATAATTTTTTATTATTCCCATTTTTTTTAAAGCTGTAGAAACTCTTAATTAACATGCATTTGTATCATTAAATAATAAATATGGAGTCGGGTGATCAGATTATTCATTTATTTAACTAAAATAACACAAGGTTGCGTAGAGTCACAGACATCGTATTGATGAAGAGCGTCCAGAGAGGTCGTTGCGTGTTTCCATCTGTAGCGTTCCCGCAATGAGAAGGCTAGTTAACAGGAAGGGGGGAGGTGACCGTCCAGGGTTCGGAAATGAGAAATGACCCAACGCCACACCACCAACCCCTCCACCTCTCCCCTCCCTGACTGTCCCATCCCCCTCTCTTTTATCCTTCCCCCAGGAAAGAACACAGCAGAGGGATGGGTCAGGAGAAGAAGAGGTGGAAAAAAAGGTGGATGGGGGGTATAAGAGAGAGAGAGAGAGAGAAAGCATTAAAATTCATGGCCTTTTTTATTTTCCCCACTGAAAATCAATACCGCCTACTATGGATGAGGTGAACAGTGGACAACAGTGGTTGTGGGCAGGGGCGGATGGGAGGGGGGTGTTGGGGGGTAGATAGATGGATGATGGTGGTGGTGGGGGGGATAGGTTGTTGTTCATTAAGTGTAAGCTGCAGCGGTGGGGACCTTCAGTAAGGGCTATTGTCCAACGGCAGTGACTTAAGGAAAAGGGGACGATAGGCCAAAGCAGGACTATTGAACAGGCGCAGGTACAAACGGAACACACGCGATTCTGAACTACTCACAGATTGATGGAACCATAGTTAGGTTAGGATTGGACATTACCATCATGGAAGGCCTAGAGAAAATCTAGGATTCAAAACCTGGAAAAGAGCAATGTAAAACAAAGAAATTAGTAAGTCATTAATTGATCATTTCATCATTATAATTAATCATTAGTCATCATTTACTCACCCTCATGTCATTTCAAACGTGTTTGCATTACTTTTTTCTGTGAAAAACAAGAGAAAATATTGTGAAAAATGCTTATTTCCCCTGTCCATTCAACGTTCCAGTGTTGTTTTGTATGGACACAAACAATTCAAACATTCTTCAAAATGTTTCCTTTCTGTTCCACAGAAGAATATAATTCATGCAGGTTTGGAACAACATGAGGGTGAGTAAATGAAGACAGAATTATCCCTTGAAGGTTCTGCTATTTCTAAGGTCAAATATGCACATTTGTGACCATGTGAAATCCTTTGTATGGACAAATTCAAATTTGAATCAGTTGTAAGCATCTGCAAACCTCAAAATGAATTTGAATCCCCAAACTCCATATTGAATTTAAAGCGCATTTGTGATGATGTGAAGCTCAAAATCGAATTTGAATCACTGCAAGCTTCACTCAAGTTCGAATCAATGCAAGTGACAAACTGAATTTGAATCACTGAAAGTTCCAAAACGAATCACTCCAACCTTTCTTGTTGCTTTTGAATCCCTGCAAACTTCACAAAAATTGTAATCACTCTAAAATCCTTACTTAATTTAAAGCACATTTGTGACCATGTGATGCTCAAAATCAGATCTGAATCATTGCAAGCTTTGAACTGAATTCTAATCAAATGCTAAATTCTAATGCAAGTGATAACCTTAATTTGAATCACTACAATCTTGAATCAAATTTGAATCACTGCAAGATCCAAAATAGACCAGAATCATTTCAACGTCAAAATTAATTCAAATAATTCAAAACTCTTTAATTTCAAAAATATTTGTGATCATGTGAAGCTCCAAATCTAATCAGAAACACTGAAAGCTTTGAATCGAATTCAAATCAGTGCAAGAGGCAAACCAAGTTTGAATCACTTTGTTCGTCAATAAATCTGAATCGCTTCAACCTTCTAATTGACCATGAATCATTTCCAAAAATTTATTCAAATCACTGTAACTCAAAATATAAATCACATTTGTAACCATGTGAACTCCTTTGTGCAGACAATCGGATATTCTTCCTTCTATTGAAGTACAAGATGCTCTTTGAATCATTCTCAAATCAAGCTGGAGAACATGATGGTCAGGTTTTGTTCATGTAGCTCCAGTGCTGCTGACCACAAATTAATGTAAAAATGTAACTTTCCACTCAAACTGTTCTGCTGATAATATGGTGTACAATGAAATGCAAGTGTTAGAAAGATGCAAAATAGAAAACTGAAACCCTTTTCTATATTTATATATAATGTCCTCATATTAGAGGTCTGCACGGGCTTTAAAGTGAAGTCCAAACCTGGCCCGTACCCGAGATCGTCCGACCCGACCCGAGCGGCACAGTTAAATTTAGAGCCCGAACCCGAAATCTTTTTTTTTTCCCAACCACGAATAGCCAATTTTAAAAAAATGCTGTATTTCACAATTGCATGCAACGGTCAGTAAACAAATACATGTAAAGAAACAGAATCATTAAGGCTTGGCCAGTTCACAAGGCAAAAGAAAAAACACTTACCAGTTATGAAAGTTTATGAACATCAGGTGCAGCGCTCACATAAATTCTGCCGAGTTTTTGAAAGGTTGTATACGACAAGACGATAATTCTTCCATCGTGCAAATTATGGTCATTTTCGTCAGTTGTCTGCTTTAAATCAGACAGAGATGCAGTGCGGTAAGATCACATTTATTTGAATTAATTAATTATATCATTTATTTGAATTAGCGAGAGAGAGAAAGAGAGAGAGCGAGAGAGAGAGGGATGAAAGTTGCGTGTGTGAACCTGCGTCTAATCACTGCAAGATCCAAAATAGACCAGAATCATTTCAACGTCAAAATTAATTCAAATAATTCAAAACTCTTTAATTTCAAAAATATTTGTGATCATGTGAAGCTCCAAATCTAATCAGAAACACTGAAAGCTTTGAATCGAATTCAAATCAGTGCAAGAGGCAAACCAAGTTTGAATCACTTTGTTCGTCAATAAATCTGAATCGCTTCAACCTTCTAATGACCATGAATCATTTCCAAAAATTTATTCAAATCACTGTAACTCAAAATATAAATCACATTTGTGACCATGTGAACTCCTTTGTGCAGACAATCGGATATTCTTCCTTCTATTGAAGTACAAGATTTATTCAAATCACTGTAACTCAAAATATAAATCACATTTGTGACCATGTGAACTCATTTGTGCAGACAATCGGATATTCTTCCTTCTATTGAAGTACAAGATGCTCTTTGAATCATTCTCAAATCAAGCTGGAGAACATGATGGTCAGGTTTTGTTCATGTAGCTCCAGTGCTGCTGACCACAAATTAATGTAAAAATGTAACTTTCCACTCAAACTGTTCTGCTGATAATATGGTTTACAATGAAATGCAAGTGTTAGAAAGATGCAAAATAGAAAACTGAAACCCTTTTCTATATTTATATATAATGTCCTCATATTAGAGGTCTGCACGGGCTTTAAAGTGAAGTCCAAACCTGGCCCGTACCCGAGATCGTCCGACCCGACCCGAGCGGCACAGTTAAATTTAGAGCCCGAACCCGAAATCTTTTTTTTTTCCCAACCACGAATAGCCAATTTTAAAAAAATGCTGTATTTCACAATTGCATGCAACGGTCAGTAAACAAATACATGTAAAGAAACAGAATCATTAAGGCTTGGCCAGTTCACAAGGCAAAAGAAAATACACTTACCAGTTATGAAAGTTTATGAACATCAGGTGCTAGCCTGCATATAGTTTTAGTTTAGCTATAAACCCGAGCCCGACCCGAACCCGAAGCTATTCATTAAACATTAACCCGAAACCCGAAAGTATTTTGGGACCCGTCGGGCTTTGGTTGGGTAGCAGACCTCTACCTCATATGCAGACTGTCATTCTCCCATCAGATATGACAGCATCTTGTCCCAGCTAGTTCACACTCAGCGGTAGTCTGGTTTCTCACTCCATTCTCGGAGGCATGGAGAGACGCTCACCTCTCACACTTCCTCCCCAGGACACCAGGAAGCCCATTACGATTGTGCATACATGTATGTCCAAACGTGCACACACACACACATACTTTTGTATATGGTATGTGCTCTGTGAGGGGCTCTCTGTGCATATACAGGACTTGTGAGGTTGGTTACTATGGGGATAGGTGTGGAGGTGTAGGCCCTTGCTTTTTTTCTTCCTGACGTGGGTAAAAGAGTCATAAATAATGAAAAGGAAACTGCATTGAAATGCAAAGGCTGAGGCGTAGACATGTGGGTCGTATCGACATTTGTGAATTCTGGGATCCACACAGCGCAGAGTTTCCATCACAGACCTGTAGAGCCTGAAAGGGACTGAAATGTAGCAGCATTTCTACTGATCTTGATAAGTTGTCGCTTAATATTTGTCATAAATTATAAAGGTGTTTATTTAGCTAAAGAAAAAGTGCCTGAGGTTTTTTTGTGCATTTACAGTAGCACATTTTTATGCATTTAGATACAAACAAATAAATAAATAATATGCAGATTTATTCATTAATTTATACATTGCACATAATTAATTGAGAAGTACATTTATGGTAACAATTGTTCATTGCATTGCATGCATCCTTATTTATTTTGCATTCATTTATGTCATTCAAACTTTTTACATTAAAGCATTTTTTTTTCTAGGGAAGTATTTTAATATGCATAAATGATTTGTGAATTAAGTCACAGAAAACATACATGCTGCTTTTATGCATTTACAGTAGCACTGTTTCATTGCATTTAGATAAAAAATAGAGAAACAAATGTATTAATTAATGCATGTTATTGAATGCATCTTTATTTTTCATTCATTTGTCATTTAACATTTTCACGTGGTTAATTGTTTTTCTAGGAAAGTACTGCAATATGAATAAATTATTTGTACCTGAATTGTAAGTCACAGAAAACATACATGCTGATTTTTTTCTTTTTAGAATGCAATCCATTTTTTTTTCATAATTTGAACCATTGAACACTTTTATTCTTTTTAAACATAAGTGCAAATAAGCATGCTTCAAACTTAATTTGAATCACTAAGAGCTTTGAATCAAATTTCAATCAATATAATCTTCAAATTGAATGTGAACAACCACAACGTTGAATTGAATTTGAATCACTGCAAGCTTCGACTCAAAATCGAATCAATTCATGCTTCAGACTGAATTTGAATCACTGCAAATTTGAACCACTGAAAGCTCCAACGTTGTAATTTACTTTGAGTAACTGCAAACTTCAAAACTAATTTGAATCACTTTAAACTCCTTGTAGAATTTAAACCAATGCCAATTTGAATCCTATTCAAATCCATTCAGATTTTCAAAGTGAATTCTAAAGAATGCTATCTATGAATTTATGGATTTTGAATGACTGCAAGCTTTAAATCAAATTCAAATCCCCGCAAGCGTCAAAACAAACTCGAATCACTTTGTGCTTCGAAACCGCTTCGATTATAATGGGAGTGTTTTAGTTTTGCCGTGCCACTCGCTCGCAGTATACAGTAGATGGGGTTTTATAGACTTTCAGATGACAGATAGAGGTTTGAATTGCACATTGAATCGTACTTTGAGTGACCTTTTTTATATCTAAGATTACACATGGAGGTGGACATCACGGATATAGGCCTGAAGTACAGATAGAGGTTGGAGTGCATTTCATGCTCACAGTTGAGGACGTGTGTGTGTGTGTGTGTGTGTGTGTGTGTGAACGCAGACCCTTTGAAGTGGAAAAGGCCTCTGGTTGGCAGTAGGCCAGTGCATCAATAAAGGCAACTGGAGTTTGAGAGCCAGTGAGAGGCATTTAAGTTCCATTTCTCCCAGGCCTTACAGCTCAGGAAAGACCTGCTCTCTCTCTCTTTCTCTCTGTCTGTCTTTCACGCACGCCCTGACAGAGAGAGAGCGAGAGAGAGAGAGAAATCAGGCCAGACTTGTGCACTACAATGTTGGAGTGTGCCATAATTGAATATGTGTGTCCAGGCCCGGACTGGCCATCGGGAGCACCGGGAGAATTCCCGGTGGCCTGGCGGCTGATTTGGCCCGCTGTCATGTTTGTTTGTTTTTTTTCAGTTAGGCTATTATTATTATTCTTATTTTATATTTATGCCTTCTCAATGTACCATAGTGATCATTTCCGATTTTTTAATTAGGTAATAAATCGATAATAAATCATAAATCGGTTAGTCTTGACTGTCAGCGCTGCACGAATCAGCTCACGTGTGTTCCGCGCTTCTGTCAAATGGTTCTGAACAGAACCGATGCGTGGGACTCGATGAAGGAGAGGAAGCGGCCAGAAGAAGCAGTGAAATGTAGCAACATCACTGACCTGTTCAGGGCTTCAAGTGCAGGTCAGTTTCATCTGTAAATACGCTAGATAGTTTTGTCTTTATTAACGTAGTTGAGTATTAAACTGCTAGTATCTGTTAGGCTATCAGTACCCCATTATTATCATCATTCAGAATACTGTGCTAAAGGACATCAATATCGATTGTAAAGTTACATTAAACAATTTAGCAGAGACAGATATTCACATGGATTTATTGTACAGGGAGGGAGGGAGCTAGAGACAGCAACACAAAAATAATATAAGTCACAGCCTAATAATTGAATAGTGTGTTCAGTATTAGAATTTTTCAACAAATATATTGTACGAATTTTGACATTTAGGCACTTTAGAAAATGTGTTTTAATACACTACCAGTCAAAAGGTTTTGATTCAGTAAGATTTTTTATGTTTTTTAAAGTCGTCTCTTTTGCTCACCAAGCCTGCATTTATTTGATCAAAAATACAGCAAAACAGTAATATTGTGAAATATTTTTATTATTTAAAATAACTGATTTCTATTTGACTACATTTTAAAATGTAATTTATTTCTGTGATCAAAGCTAAATTTTCAGCATCATTACTCCAGTCTTCAGTGTCACATGATCCTTCAGAAATCATTCTAATATGCTGATTTGCTGCTAAAAAAACATTTATTATTATTATTATTATGTCAAAAACGGGGAAGTTTTTTTTTCAGGTTTCTTTGATGAATAGAAAGTTCAGAAAAACAGCATTTATCTGAAATAGAAGTCTTTTGTAACATTCTAAATGTCTTTAGCATCACTTTTGATCAATTTAAAGCATCCTTGCTAAATAAAAGTAATAATTTCTATAATCCTCCCCCCCCAAAAAAAATTACAGTGACTCCAAGCTTTTGGTTATTTTTGATCTTTGGATCTTTCTATTCATCAAGGAATCCTGATCAACTGTTTTAAATATTGATGATAATAATAATAATAATGAATATGTTTCTTGAACAGCAAATAAGCATATTAGAATGATTTCTGAAGGATGTAATGATGCTGAAAATTCAGCTTTGAATCAAAGCAATAAATCGACAATTATGATTTTTGTCATAATCGTGCATCCCTACTCTAAGCTACTAATATGTACCTATTTATGTATATGTATAAAAGTTTCCTTTTAAGAGTACTGCTCCAGTGACAAGCTGTTGTACCCCAAAAGGTACAATTTTGGCCCCTTTTTTTCTGTGTGGCCTGGATGAGTGTGAGATTTCCCGGCCTGAAATTGTGTCCCAGTCCGGCCCTGTGTGTGTCCAGATGTTTATGTGTGTGTGATTGGTTGCTGATTTTGAAGTGGCTTGTTAGACACACTAGCACAGTATGGTTGACTTTCAAGTTTAATCATACAAGATGTATTTTTGTAGAAAGTACAAGCATACAACTGCAGTGGGAGACGCAAACACACTTCTTTCTTTAGTTCTTGTCTGCTAATCTGGCTTTACGTTGTCACTAATAACCGCGACACATAACCACACCCCTCACTACGTCCATCTGTTTGCTCAGTAGTGATTTACTATTTAGCGTCAAATACATGAGGTGGAAAACTGTGATTTATGCAAAATGCCTGATAAACTTGTGTTAACCCACCATATCTCAATTTCTTTCCAGAAATGTCGCAATTTCAAGGCTTTTTGCCATTTTTATTTATTTTGTGAGTGACTCAAACTTTTTTTGCCACGTTTTTGAATTGTACAGATTAAAAAAAAAAAAAAAGATTTAAGTCATAAAATTACAGACAGAAAGAGCAAAACAACTTTTTTCCATGTTTCCCTTTCACTGACCTAACAAAACACTCTCTTTTGTTTGTCCACCGCTGCCTTTTTTCTGTCCCGTTTGCTTCGTACAACTGTTGCATCACTCAGCTTTTTTTTTGCCAACTCACAACCTATTTGCAGTACCCCCACAAAACACACAGCCGTCCTCCCTCTCTCTTTCTCTCTCTCTCTCTCCTTCTCTCTATTGATCTAGTCATAGTTTTCTGTCTTCAGCCTGCTGGCTGGCTGGCTTTAATCAATACAGATAATTGTCTGCTTTCTCCCGATGCCAAACAGTCTGTGTTTTTTCTCAATGAATCCAGGTCTTCCCCCAACTTACACACATACACACACGCAGGGCCCACCTACCCGAGATCCCCCCCCCATTAATGATGGGAGATAACCTGCTTTCCTTACCGATTTTTCCTCCACCCCCCTTCCGCTCCCCCTCTCATCGATTGCCGTGAGATATCGCCCCACGTGCCCCCGCTCTCAGTGTGTAAACACGCCAAACACGTGGCGCCAGAACTACATATGCTGCGCATAAACAAATACGCAAAGCGTGCATTAGCAAAAATGCGAAACATTACATTTATGTTACACTGACATTGGCTCTGGTTTGCTCTGTCTGATTAAAAGAGCTTAAGATGTCAGTGTATATTCATCAGAAAGTTACAGAACAGTCTTTGCATTGCAGTTCATTATTTGCCATTGTCAAATATCAAATTGCTAGTAAATTGCTTCAACTTAGGGCTTGTAAATATATGTTTACTTGGTGAATTCAGCACCGATATCTTCTGATTTCACTGTGCTGATTGAGTTGATTACACATGTGGTATGATATATATTGTTCAGTATGTATTGAATCTAGCATTGACCTTGGATAAACAAATTTTTTGCAGGTTATTGTGTGGGCTTCGCATCCTCAATACGAACCTAATTTATCCGAGTCAATTTGACATTTTTGAGCATCTAGATATGGATCTTATCTTACATATGGATCCGTTTTGTGTTCAAGGTGATCGCTTAGAAATTCGGAGATGGTTTGCATGGAACCGTTCGCTCAGTCAGAACTGAATTTCTATCATGAAACTTTTTTTTCAGACGACTTGAATGATGTTCTTTAGACGTTTTAGCGTCATTAAGCATGCAGGAGAATCTGTTTCTTTGTCAGGTTAATGCTACATATAATAGCGTTCATGTGTTAAAGACAACATGAAATCAATATCGACTCCATTTACTTTATTAATAAATGCCCTCTGGTCTTATTTTAAACGATTCATCAGTGCATGTGTTTTTAAAGAGAAAAAATTTATATTTTTCATAATCTGTCATTACTTTCTCTGCCCGTGACTTGGTTAACTTGATGTAACTTGGGCAGCATGGATGGGGGAAAATTATATTAACCAATAATATCACACTATGGTATGTTTTTCCACAGCACTAATCAAATCAAGTCTGTCAGAGACGCAGATTGGTTTGCAACCAGAGATTGAGTCTAGCTTTCCCAGTTTTCCACTTATATTGCTATAAAAGTGGCAAAAAATCCTCATGATGGATAAAATGAAGTCCTGCCTACCATTATTTCTATGTTCTAATATCCTAATATGAATAATTTTTTCACATTATGCATTTCATGTTGTTTTTAAAAACATTGTGGCAGGTCACTACACTTTGCGTGCTGCATTAATATATTCTTTATCGTCTTGCTACACTCCTACTGTTCACTTTGTGATACAAATTTTTTCCTCTATCCAGTAGTCAGTGGTCCAGTATTGCGGTCCTGGAGATTCAGCCATTTTGTGCGTCTGATTTTTTTGCTGGTGCAATGAGAACACGGCCTGATCCAATTTGTGTTGGTCACCAGTGTGAAATGGCGGTCGGCCGGGGGACCGGTGCTCTCCAAAGCCTCTCAGCTCTCTTCCTCTCCTCGTTTTTCTTTCTCTTTCACTCTTTCTCTCAGCTGGCGATGTGCCACTCACCCAGCACCTCACTACCCTGGCACCCAGCATGACCACAAGCCAGCAATCAACACACACCACACATACATACATGTACATATACACACACACATACATGCAGGCACTGACACAAAGCTAAAGAAGAATTCTTTAAATAATAGTTATTAATAAATTATATTATAATATAAATAATATTAATAGGTTATATTGTATAATTATTTAAAATGTAAAATGTTATAAAATATCATTTTAAATATTTATATTTTTTAAATGTAATATTTAAATAATGTTATATTTTAAATAATAATAATTATAATATTTTGTATATA
>NW_015625585.1:472638-491539 GCF_001515625.1 Sinocyclocheilus rhinocerous
TAATTATAATATTTTGTATATATAATATCCTTGTGAATACTTAAAAAAAAAAACACCATGAAAAAAACCTCCATATTAATGTGATGTTTATGTAACGTATTTATTCAGAAATATGTGATACAGTTGATAAGACATTTATAGATGAAGCTCAGTCTCTTTTTTAAATAATCAGATTAATATGGATTTTTTTTGTGTGCGTGTAGTGTTTTTTTAATATTCACTGAGGTATAATTTTTAAGGTTACACTGTTAAATAATAAAAAAAATAATAAATTATATATGTTATACTGTAAAATTATTTAACAAAAAATATTTTATATTTTAATTAATAATATTTATTTTTTAAATATAGTATTGTGTGTGTGTGTGTTTAAATACAGTGAATACTTTAACAAAATACTATACAAAAATGTCCATATTGGTGTTATTTGACGTATGTTTTCGTTACATCAACATCATGTACGGCTGATGTATACATCCGTTTGTAACTTTAAGACATTTATTGAAGACTTTATTATTTTTAAAATAAGGATACACCTACACAAACTCCATAGTCCAAGTCATAAAAGACCTCAAAGTAATTTTTGATTCATGTTCTTATTAAGATTACTTTTTGAATAAGATAGTATCAATAACATTCATTTTAAACCGTTTTTATGACATTAATTTATTTTTGTCCACAATAAGATCGGTTTCGGTTCTGTCTGCACCTTTTGACAGAAAGTGCAGTTCCCTAACACACTACAAATCAAAAGATGATTTTACAAAGTACTTTTAAGCCACATTGAGCACACATGCACTCCCCTTTCAACATATTTAACACAAAAACACATATCTTGCCATTTCCCCTTCAAATACACACACTCGCTGTGATTTTGGCAAAATTGCCATGCTTGACGACCATATAGCCGACGACGTAGCAACAAAGAGAGCAGGCGAGCGATGGATGGATGGGGGGAGATGGGGGTGTTTGTGTGTGTCATTTGGTGAGTGAACATAAGTGGCACTGAGGCGGTGGAAAGGTAGGCTGATGGAGAGGGCGAGGTAAAATTAGACCGCAGAGTGGCTACCTTTTTTTTTTTTTTTTTTTATGGTATATCAAAAAAAGAACGAATATGGCCATGAGCCTCGCAATTCAAAATGGAGTTTGGTTAAATAACCTGCGATAGCTCTTGAAAGAAGAGCAGGTGCCGCGGTCAAAATGGACGGGCGAACAGCACAGAAAGATGGAAGAAGAGGTTGAACACACCCCAGGGAACCATGGGTGAAAAACCTTGCCCAAGGGCACGAGCGAAGAGTAGAGGGGGCCTTCATCCATCCAACTATCCCTCTATTTCTCCTTTCCCTCCATTCTTCAGGGGAATTTTCAGTCAGTGTATTTCCACACAGCCATCCTAATGTTTCCAGACGCTGAGGTGCTGTTAGCATCGCTGCGGTGCTAGCCAACAACAACACACCTACCTTACAAAGCAGCCTTCGATCCTTCAAGAGCAGCATGTATCTGCCTGCAGATTTCTCTCCCTCTTGTCACTTTTTCACAGGAACGCCGACATTTGTTGAGCCCACATCAAAAACAGCGCTTGGCCAAGTGTGTGAGGCGATAAAAGCGAGACGGGAATGGAGAAATTAGGCTGAGGATGAGGGAATAAGAGATCTGTAAGTTTGTGTGTATTCATCCATGTTTGAATTGTGAGGCCCGCTGTTGATTCGACTCCCCGCCGCACTCGTGCAAGAAGCGCTCTGGCAAATACAACCCGAAGCATCTCGAAACTATGATTTTTGAATCCCCAGGCCGCATAAATGACACAAAAAAGAATGCGTGAGAGAAAGCAAAGCAGAACAAGAAAGAAATATGAAGAAGTAGAAACGAGAGACAAGGGGGGAGGTTGGAGGCGTTGCAAAAGTGCCTCCAATATGCGCGGGTCTGAGCGCCCTCCGAGAGGGGCCCCGATCGATACCAACTCGGAGCAATAAAGCTTTCTCCCTGTCATCTCCACAGAATACAAAGCAGAATGGGGGAGAGAAGGGGAGGGTGGTGGTGGAGGGGGGATAGAGGGGTGAAAAGCTGTTCCGCTAGCCAGACCAATTTCCTAACCCTCCCTTCTCCTCTCCCTCCACCTTTTTTAGCCCTCCAACTACTACTACTACCACTATGCACAGCACCTTTTCTCTCCCTTTTCACCGTCCACCTCGACTCGAGGTGTTGTGTCTGCTTATATTATTAATAGTGTTTGAATAAATAAACTTAATAATTCATTTCCTCAGTTTTAACCGAATTGATGGTGGGTGAAAGATTCTGCAGGATCCAGCCGAAATGAAAGAGGCATGCGGAGGCACCGGCCTCCGGGTTGGACGAGCAGGCCAGAACAGGTTTGAGGTCGTAGCCTTAGCATGTAAGAGAGAGATGGATGTGCAGGTGAGAAAAGAAAAGCAAGAAAGACGTGCGGCGCAGGCGGCAAGGAAGAGGTCAAATAAGTGTTCTCTTTAATTGAGAGCCAATTTAAGTCCAGTGCAATCGATAAACCTATACACCGAGCAATCTGCCGTCCCCCATAACACATACATCATGCTGTTTAGTTACTTAGTAGATTCTGTCACGGACGGACACCGTCCCCCAGATGGGATTCATTCAGAATGGCTCAGCGCTTATTGAACTTGGCGTACGATTTGGATTTCTATCAATTTTGGGCATAATTATACGCTGCCTCTCTCCACGTCTGAGCCTTCCCTCTTATCCTTTATTAGGAGACAGCTGTGTAAATCTTCTCCTGTCATTCCCTCCTTTTATTGTACGATCACAATGCACCTGCACTCACTTTTCTTCTCCTCTCTTTGTCTCTCTACCCGTCCTGCATTTACTCATATCTTAATATGGTTCCTGCCACTTTATTTTGCCCGTCGTCCACTCCATCCCTCCATCACTGACACCTCCTGTCGGGGTGAAATAATAGAAGGACAGAGAGTCGGGGTGGACAGACAGAGAGATGGAGGAAGGGTGGAAGCATCGGCCTCCCTCCCTGTTTTGCGCGTTCCCCCGGGGAGGGTGGTAATAATGGTAGCCATACAGGGGAGGGGGGCGAGAGGAGCGATTATTGTCTTGTAGGGAGTCAGAGGTATCGATCGGCCCAGAAATATGTGGTGCGCGAAAGAGGTACTGTATCGGATATAATATACACTCCTGAGACGGCAGGCGCAGAGGCGCACACACACAATAATACAAAATACCAACCCAGAGACGCTCACGCACACACACAAAATACAAAATACCCACCGCCAGAGAGGCTTACGCACACTCGAGCACAAATATATTTACGTAAATCCGCTCTTAGAAACGCGTGTGGCTAAGATGAACTCGAAACGCATGCACACAGCTAGAGGCCGAGAAAATACTCCCGAGATGCTATCCGAAAACACACACAATACACTAATACAGATGATTCATATGAGCTGAAAAGCTTCTTAAAATTGCATTTATAGAAGTGTTTTTATAAAAACAGAGAAACATTTTGACAGTGGAAATACCACTAAAATGCATGGTGTTAAAGTCCACTGGATGGTATATTTAATTTACACTGTGGTGGTCTGAATTTGTGATACATTCCTGTTTGAAGTGTGTATTAATATTTAAATGCGACATGTTAGAGAGGAAATTTGTTTGTATGAACAAGAACAAACCAACTTATTACTTGAAGCCAGAACATTTCAGGTTTTTAGTTTGATTATCACATACACGCTCTCACACACATATACACACACACATGCAGGTCTTTCACTGCTGTTGCCTGGCAACGTATCTAGGTGTCCTATTGGAGAGCTGTGCTGTCCAGTGATGTCATGACCGCAGCTGACCAGCACTGCTGCACGCTGTACAGAGTGAGAGGGGGAAATATACTGAACAACAGCGGCCTGAGTTACCATAAAGTTTTGTTGTAGCATTAAGATTTTTTTTATTTTACATATAATATATAAATAAAAACATAAATAGAAATAAAGATATATTAAAATATATTTTTAGTATTTTTTATATATTATGTATATTTTTGGGAAAACACCACAAATGTTATTTTGTATATATATATGATTCAACTAAATGTATTATTAAAACATACCATGGCTGAAGTGAATCTTTAATACATACCTGGGCAGCACATGATGCAACTTTATTAGTATATTTCAGTTACGGACAGAGAGAAAGTGCGAGAAAGGGCTACTTTTATACCTGTACCCTCCATTGTTCTGCTCCATTGTCTTTAAATCAGGTCAACAACCAATAAGATTTAACACCCTAAGCTGCCTCTGCATCTCTCCTTGAGTCGAGGGGGAGTCACTGCTGTGCTTGAAGTATGAGAAGATGTGTGTGTGTTTGCACTGCATCTCTAAACCTGTGTTTGTTCTTAATGTTGCATTAGTTTGGGTTAAAGGAATATGCTTAAAGCACTGTGGACAGCGACTGTGGCATGTTCGAAAAAATAATCGTAATGTGTTGGGCAGTTTTGTAGACATCTATTGTAAGTTCATTTTCATGTTTTGGTTCATTTCATACATGTTTTGTTTGTTTAGCCTGAAAAATGTTAACCAACAAAATGGGCTTAAAGTGGTAACATCTAATTTAATTGTTTTTATTAAAGACAAAATATTATTTATGGTGTCATAATATTAATGAATAAAATATTAAATATTAAAATATTATTTAAACCTAAATAGATTGGGTAACACAAACAAAAGTAAATTTAAAGGTTAAAGCAGTTTAAAAAAAAAAACTGAGTTTGAGATTGAGATTCATGGTTGTATAGCTTGGACATTTGGAAACCAAATTTTTAAAATGTTTTCCCAATTGACTGCTAACATTTTTGGTAATATTACATGTAGTATTTGTAGTATTACAGTACATGCTATTTTTGGATCCGGAATCTTGGCAATATTATCAGAAATTGTGGCATATGACTCTTGAATATCAGCTTTTACATTAAAAGTAGACTGAAGTAAACATATATGTACGTACATGTGTTTGCATACCCATCTTTTGGCACCTAATTACATCAAAACTAATTGGGGGCAGTGCAACTAGTCTGTGATCAGCGGGCCACCGTTATTTATAGAGCCGTCCCTGCGAGAGACCCCGCCTCCTGTTCCTCCGAGGCAGACGTACCCCCTCACTGGCCTCCCCAAAGGTCAAGGGGGGCAAGACCAGGGAGAGGGGGGATGAGGGAGGGTGCGCAGCGGACTGACCCTTGACCCTAACACACGCCACCCAGCATCAGTACCTCGCAAGGACACACACACCCACGCGCCGTCTGTCACGGCCCTGACAGGCCTTACTGAGGAGCTTGGGGGGCACATAAAAGGAGGCCCAAAAACTTGCTAAACCCCTGACCGTGACCCTGAGCATCTCACACACACACATATTCAGAAGACAGATCCATTATGAGCGCTGGGGTAAAAGGCTTAAACCAGAGGACGCATCACGTGTCCTGTGGGTGAATCAATGTGTGTGAAGGGTCCATGTGCGGTTTTTGTGAGTTTGAAAGTGTGTATGTATTTTCAAAACCAATGCAAGTAGGTGATTGATGGTTGAATAGCTCGGATAATGCACGGTTAAATCATTAGTGTGGCACACAAAACGCAAGGTTTCAAACATCTTCTCACGTTACGGCTAAAATCTGTAGCGTTATTAGTAGTATTTGTTTTATTTACAAGCTATATTTTGGATCAGAAACCTTGGCAATAATATCAGGCTAGAAATTATGGCATATACTTACTACTTACAATGTTTTGCCATGGACAAATCAGCAAATTTTGCGACTGAAAATAAGGTTGTGAAGAGTAGACATGCAGTCTGTTTAATTATTTACCTGATTCTACATTGAAAATAGGCTAAGTTTTATTATTATATTCTAATATTTCCCGATGAAAAAAAAAAACCTCTGGAGAAAAAAAAAAGTGTTTTGAAAATTACATGTGATATAGGCTTATAAAACGGACTGAAACGCACAGCTTATTAAATGGATATGAAAACATCGTCTTCATATACGGCGTCTTCCCGAATAATGTCTGCTAACGTTTAAATGGCGTCATGGTTAAAACTCTTAATTACATAATTGTATAAATCGTGATCTGTTTTAAGTCCCAAAACTCGACATCAACACAATTTATTTGGAACAAAATCAGCTTTCCAAATATAAAACTCAACTAGACGTAGAAAAAGAAACGTTAAATTAAAAATGAGGGGAAGAAGTTGGAAGCAGAAACGACTTATTATATAGTTAATTCGCTCGTGCGACGAGTGATTTAGTCTGACTTTCTTATAATTCACATCATTTATAAGTAGAACCTATATACCTTGAAATCAAGCACAAGTAAAGAGTAAAATTACCAGGATGAGGAGAAGTTGAAAGTTGGAAATATCAGGGAAACGTCCGTTCGACCCGTCAAAGACTCTCGTGCAGGTTTCATATTGGTCTCCCTTTTAAGCTAAATCCAATTTACATTTAAAAGTCAGCTTTATTAATCGAAACCGCATACTTTAAATATGTAAAATAAACACGACAAAAAAAATTTGAAGTGGAAAAATCACCAGAAATCGCTCGTTCGATCTGTAAAGTTTTCATGCGTGATTATTAAAGGCACTGCTGCCCTCTTGCGGTTCACTTGCGCTACTTCAGTTTCATTTTCGCTGGGCAGAAGTGGTAATTTTAGCGCATTGAGAACAAGCAATGGAAAATAGAGGCGTGTGAAGAGCGAAAATGAGATATACTTGTTTTTCGTTCTTGTGATGAGCACTTTCCAGCCACCCCAGCACTTTCTTTTGCTGACTTGAGCTGTCTAGCTCTTTCTCTTTCTCTCCTTCTGCCTCCTCCTTTCTCAACATTGAGCTACACCACTTCAAACCAGCCTTGATAACTGCCCACAACAAAACAACATAGAATAACCACCTATTTTACCTGATATATGTCTCTAGAGAATAACTTTTTCCTTTTTTGTGTGAGCGTTCACTTGTACCCCTGTTCAAAGATGTCAGAGGAAGTGTAGGGGTGAAATACGGCGGTGTTTGGGGGTGGAGAGAAAATGTGGGAGGGAAGTGAGGAGAGAGTGACTGTATGAGCCCATATCTCATTCATTCTTTCATGTGACAATTAAATGTAGTTGAACAAGGACGGCCGAACACCTTTCAAGCTAGAAGTTTGAGTGTGTTAGGTATGGATTCTGATATTCAGATAATAGCATGAATATTCACTCTGCAATTTGCATGAATTGGTCATCGAGAGCAGTGATTGGTCAGCTCGTTAGGGCGCTGTGAGCTGGACTGAAGTCTTGCACACTGTCACTGATGAACCTGAGAGACTCTGACGTCTGACAGACGCAGACAGAAGGCTGTGGTTTATTTGTAAAATGGCGGCTATGGCGAAATGTCTGAATTCCAGGTAAGTCAGTGTCTTTCTCTCTCGCTTTTCCTTCCCTCTAATGATCTCTCGAGAGGGGGCCGCAAGGTTAATTAGCTTCGCCTTCGCTAACAGACTCTGCTAATGAGAGGACATCAAAACTAACTGGACTGAGGCCAAAAGTAATGAAATGTCAGGAGCAACTCTCTGGAGGAATGCAAGAGACTTGAATATCAGTGTGTGTGTGTGTGTTTGTATATGAAGTGTAATGTATGTTGGTGTATGTAGAGGCCTGGTGTATGCAAACAATCTGTACATGCTCCCATTGCTTTTTAATATACAAGAATATTAGAGAGATGAGGCAATAATTATGAAAAACCAGTGGAGTACATGTTTTATTTATATAGCAGCTTTTCTATACTTAAGGTCACTCTATAACCAGAAAAGCTCCAGGTGTTTCAGTTATATGTATATGAGTGTAATGTATGTTGGTGTATGTAGAGGCCTAATTTAAGCAAACAATGTGTACAGGCTCCCATTACTTTTTTTAATATATGAGAATATTAGAGAGATGAGGCAATAAGTTTTTTTTTTTAAATCAGTGGAATATGTGTTTTATTTATATCGCAGCTTTTCTATACTTAAGGTCACTCTATAACCAAAAAAGCTCCAGGTGTTTCAGTCATATCAGATTACAAATAAATAAGCCACAGCCCAATAGCACAAATATGTCAGTTAAAATAAGCAGCTAAAGATGGAGAACCCAGATAATGTTAGAAAAGATGAGCTTTTAGATTTGAATGTGTTTCTAGGAAATGTGAGCGTCTCTACTGTTTTTACTGTACTTTGTTTTTTGAGATGTTCACACAAGGATTGACTTCCTTGTATTCAGGACAGTTTTGCCGTTTCTTGCTGTGTCTGCATTTGCTCTAGCGCTTTACTCCATGTAAAGAAAATCATTAACATGCTTTTGAGGCTTTTAACTTGATTTGAATCACAACCGTAGGCTGATTTTTTTATTTTTTTATTTTTTTTATTCGAATATTGTTTTTCCACAACAATACACCTACATAACCATAGACAAAATACATCATATTATCGTTCATAATACTTATTATAATTTTTATAATTATTAACTAAAAAAAAAGATTCATTCTTTTACAGTAACAACCCTTCCAAAATGAAGTCGCATTCAAGTCACATGCTTCTTAAATTATTAAAATAAAAAATTTAATTATAGCTTAAATCGAAATAAAAGCTATAATCGAAATCTAAATGGAATCAAATTTAATTAAATTAAGTAAGGTAATTTCATATTCATAATCAAATTATCATTGCAATCACACACACATATACATATATACAGTATTATCAATGAATTAATAGGTGCATTTTAAAAATACACTATTATTTAAATATGATAAGAATTTTCATTTTAAGATCATGATTTGTACATTTGTTTCCCTTGGTCAGCCTTACACCCTTTAAGAAGATGTGACTGATGCTGATTGATTTAATTTTTCCAAGAATATCTCTCACTCTGTCGTTCAGTGTGTGTGTGTGTGTTGAGAGTGAGTGGAAGGCCACACAGTTAAACAGGAAATGGGGGTGACACTACACTGACGTATAGAGCACAGAGGTTTGTGGGTAATACTGACACAGTAATACACAGTGTGTGTGTGTTGAGAGTGAGTGGAAGGCCACACAGTTAAACAGGAAATGGGGGTGACACTACACTGACGCATAGAGCACAGAGGTTTGTGGGTAATACTGACACAGTAATACACAGAGTCGAATGCATGTAAATCAACCTTCACGTTTTTCACACAATTTTGTATTTCATAACAGTGTCATCAGAATGATATTTCCACCTGGGCTTTGTGAGGTTTATGGTTAATTAGTCATGTTTGTTGTGTCCTTCGAATAAAAAGTTCAGTCATTACTAAAATATACCACAAGCTTTCAACGAGCATGTAGCTATAATGTAAAATGCCTTTCATTCTATACAGCTAAAAACAAATATTATGCAAACCGACTTTTTTTTTATTGTTAAATATTTGAAAGGAAAATATTTCTCTTTATGTGTCACACAAAATTAAATTCTGAAAATTAAATGTAAAAAAAAATTTAACCATCAAACATGTTTAGTAATATTTTTTAAATATGTATTTTAAATATTAATTAACATTGATATGATGATATATTCAGTATAGTAATATATTGTATAATAAGACTATAATACAATAAGCTGGCTGATAATTGGCTGATATGGACTTAAAATGTGAAGATACATTTTATGATCATCAAATATACTGTAATGCAACTTACCAGTGTTTTAAGGTTATGAACTTCAAAAATCAACAGAAAAATAGCAAAAGGTACTAGTAATTTTCTGTCAGGACATTACACGTTAATTTTAAGGACATTTTCTTTAATCCTGAAACACACTGCATTGTGTAATTGAAATTATGGAAAAAAACGCCCATGAAAAATCAATATGGAAAATTCCATTATGTTAATACAGGGCCTGTTTTTGCATATTTTCTTAGAGTGCAGTTTTGCGTTTTCCTTATTCTACATCTAAACTGAGCGTCTTTCAAGTGTCTCTGTATTTGTTTTTACTGTTTGTTTTATCACAGCCTCACTGATCATTATCAACCGCACTTATGAAGGTTTCTTGAGTCAGAAGGCTCTCGAGTCTCAGATGAAGGAAGTGCCAGACATTTTTATGCAACTGGCGCGTCATATTCAGCTCTAGCCTTTCGTGGCTTTGCATCATGACAAAACAACTCGGTGGTACATTGACTGTGATTTACACTCTACTTACGATCGCAATCTCGAGTTCAACTCACCGGTGTGATTGTCTGGAAGCAGATGATCAATCTTTTCTTTCATTTCCACTCATTTGACTATCAATATCAGTGAGTAATTCATCCTAATTTAGTAACGCACTCGAATGAGGTGGGCGGCGGAGGATGGAGGTTTCGTTTGCCTCAGTTGGAAAGTGGCTTTAATTTGACTTTGCCTTGTATGACTAAAGCAAGTGAAATTTGTGAACCACCAAAAAAAAAAAAAAAACGCCCACGGTCGGCATAGTGGCATATAGAGTGTCTGAGCTGTTCTCATCGAGTGTTCGGAGGACAGAGAGAGCTGAGCAAAAAACATTCCGGTGAGTCACAAACACACCGACCTTCAATAACGTGGCACTCTTCACTGAAATGCAACTTATTCTAATATTACTTGAATATCAGGTGATTATTTTGAATCGGTCAGTGTTTGTTTGTAGGGTAAGTCTAGTTGAAAGGCTTGAGAATGGCTTTGTCCAATCACACGTTGTTTTGAAATGAAATGAAATGAAATGCTTTAAGTACTGAGATTTGTTGTCTAAATGTCTAAACATCTAATTGAAATGTTTAATATGCTGAAAAAAAATGCTATAAGAAATTTTATTTTTTTTGTATTTAAGTATTTTCTTGTAAAACATCCTCCAATAATCGTTGCAACTTCAAAACATTTTTTTAGTAGTTACTTAAGACTTACAGTAAGTTGCTGAATTTTGTTTTTTAATTATTTTATTTATTTATTTTTTGACAATTTCAGTTTTGTATATGCAGTTCAGCAAAACCACACAGTAAAAAAAAAAAATTTTTCAAAGCTATAAATAAAACAAAAATCACTGGAGTTTGTTTGATAATACCATTTCTGTTCTTTTTTTACTTCAAAATGTCATATTTAATTCAGTGTTACTTTGCCTTTCTTTATAATTATCTGTCAAATTTACTAGCGATTTCTGAGAAAAATTTGGTTCCCCACCAAATTATTTTCAGTGCATTTGATTCTACATTTTTAGTTACATTGATCAATGTTTGTGCAATAACTGTTTGTTTGTTTACATGAATGCCTGTTAACTTTTCTAATCATGTGTTTCTAATCATCTTGCTGCTGATGCATGTTTTCTAAAAGTTTGTTATTTGAATTTCTCTTTCCTTCCTTTTTAGTAATTGACATGATTACTTCCATACAGATAATCTTTATAATAAATCTGATGTGCAGCGTACACGTTCCAGCCGTGTAATATGAACTAATTTAACATTGAGTAAACTGGACAGGGAAATCAATTTGTTCTTGGAAATGACCGTGTAGATGGTCTGAGGTGGCCATCAATTTCACCGTGAGTAAGAAAGAGAAAAGCTGTTATCCTCCTGCGAAGTGCAACACGTGCTCTTGCGGGATGAGATCCTCTCCTGTCTGCATTAACAGCTATTGCGGGTGTGTTTGTGTGTGTGTGTGTGTGTACGTGAGTGTGGATCTGTATGAATGATGGTGTGCAGGATGGGACATGCCCCTCCATCCCCGCTGCTCTCTGGGAGGCGCAGGTGCTGTATTAGGATGAAGAGAGTGTCAAACAGGACCAAAACAGAATGAAATAGAAAAGGAAAGGACAAAGGAAAGACAGAAAACTGGACAGGGAAATCAATTTGTTCTTGGAAATGACCGTGTAGATGGTCTGAGGTGGCCATCAATTTCACCGTGAGTAAGAAAGAGAAAAGCTGTTATCCTCCTGCGAAGTGCAACACGTGCTCTCGCGGGATGAGATCCTCTCCTGTCTGCATTAACAGCTATTGCAGGTGTGTTTGTGTGTGTGTGTGTGTGTGTACGTGAGTGTGGATCTGTATGAATGATGGTGTGCAGGATGGGACATGCCCCTCCATCCCCGCTGCTCTCTGGGAGGCGCAGGTGCTGTATTAGGATGAAGAGAGTGTCAAACACGACCAAAACAGAATGAAATAGAAAAGGAAAGGACAAAGGAAAGACAGATAGAGCAGTTGAGCTGCTCACTGAATAGTTTTGCTGATGGAAATTGACTTTTGACGCAAAGGTGTTTGTTTGATTAATTAGAGGTTTTGGTTTAAGTATTATTCACATTTTGGATGTTGTTATTTGTTATTAATTAGGACAACTAACAATGTTAGTTGTTATTAATATTATGATTTTAAGTATATTTTATGTTTATTATATTAATATATTTAAATAATGTTCTTTTAGAATGTTATAATAAAATAATGCTATGCTGTTTAAATAAAGTTAAATAAAAAATTCTGTCAGGGTTTTTGGAATGTAAAGTAATATATTTGACAAGCTATGCTTAATATTCAATTATTTTCAAGATTTTTTTATTTTAAAGATGAGGTGACAATATTTGTACTTTCAGTTAAAACGGCAGACTACTTAAGTGAACTGCTAAAAAGCTAAAATTGGTTAAATCTGAACTCTTCTAACATCGTAGGATCCTCAAATCAAAGTGCATAAATGCATGTTTTTTTCTGAAAGGGTTACTTTAGTAAAGTAATAGTTACAAATAATCAGATTTTTTTTATTATTTTGAAATTGATATAAAATATAAACGCATACAAATTCATCCACAAACCTAATTAAAGTACCAAAAACGATAAATCTTATAAGTTCTTTTACTGAAAATGTGTCATAAAATGTCAGTAGTGGGATGAAAAGAAAAGCTGACCAGTTTCAGCACCTACAATATACATTTAAATGTTTTAAACCATGACTCTTCATGATGAAAACAGGTTATTTGTCAACTACCCTTTTATGTGGTTGATGATATAAGGACGATTGACAAAAAAAGCTAAAGCAAGAAGTGTTTTCAGTCAGTTTCTCTCTCTCTCTGACAATATTTGTACTTTCAGTTAAAACGGCAGACTACTTTAAGTGAACTGCTAAAATTGGTTAAATCTGAACTCTTCTAACATCGTAGGATCCTCAAATCAAAGTGCATAAATGCATGTTTTTTTCTGAAAGGGTTACTTTAGTAAAGTAATAGTTACAAATAATCAGATTTTTTTTATTATTTTGAAATTGATATAAAATAAAAACGCATACAAATTCATCCACAAACCTAATTAAAGTACCAAAAACGATAAATCTTATAAGTTCTTTTACTGAAAATGTGTCATAAAATGTCAGTAGTGGGATGAAAAGAAAAGCTGACCAGTTTCAGCACCTACAATATACATTTAAATGTTTTAAACCATGACTCTTCATGATGAAAACAGGTTATTTGTCAACTACCCTTTTATGTGGTTGATGATATAAGGACGATTGACAAAAAAAGCTAAAGCAAGAAGTGTTTTCAGTCAGTTTCTCTCTCTCTCTGTTTCAGTAGATATCAGGATGTCTAAAGCCGTCGAGGATGACAAGATGGGGATTGAGCTTCCAGTGGACAGTACAGGTAAAAATCAATATTACGATTGATTATTGAAGGTCTGTGTGAGCCTGGATGCTTTAAGGTGTAGTAGAAATGTATGTTATGTGTATTATCTATAAAATCACTATAATTATTGATATTAGTATGTGAAATCGTGAAGATGGAGAGGTTTGTGTGTAGGTGTGATGCTATTGTTGGAGAGAAACACTGCGTGTGTAAGCATGTTTTATCATGTATACTACTATGATTCTCACATTTTCCACTTGGTCTGAATCACACACAGAACACTTTAGTCAGCCATGGCCTCAATCTGACACACACACACACACGCATACATAGCAGCATAAAGTAACCCAGGTTAAACGCTTCATGGTATTCCAATAATGCAGTGCCTCTGGCAAACCAGACCATGCTTTTGTTGATGTGAGGGCTGGAGCCTGAGGCAATATTCTGACCTGATGTGTCCTTCGTGTGTGTGTGTGTGTGTGTGTGTGTGTGAGAAGTGAAGTGACATGACATGTGTGTGTGTCTCTACAGACTCCGAGAGGAACAGTCCGGAGGCCAGCGATCAGGTGTGTGAACATATTTTAGTGCATATGTTTTATTAGTTGTTTGATGTCAGTGAATGTGTTTTAATAAAAAAGAAACAAAAAAAGATGTTCATGAGAGGTTCTCCAAAACCTTGACCATCTACATCAGGGTTGTCAAAGATTTGATTTTGAGGAAAAACAAAATAGAGATATTTAGCATATCTGACAAAAGATGCTAAAAACCATTTATATTATATTAACCAACAGATCAAACCTTTCTTTTAATTACATGCAGCATTCGTCATTTGCAAATGTCATCCCAGGTGAATGCAGGGACAGTCCCGTGGCTAACCTGTTCATTTTCCCACTTGAGAAGTTTGAAGTTTGGACAGATGCAGTGAAAAGTGTGATGATTAAAAAGTTCACAGTTGTTTGCAAGTCTCCACTGAATGAATATTGAACAGGGTGTATTAATACTGTTACACTCTTAAAAATACCGGGTTTATTTGCATCTGTGGTTCCATGAAGAACCTTAAAAATCCATGGAACCTCTTCATTGCACAAAAGGTTCTTTCAAGTGGGAAAAGGTTGTTTAGATCATTCATATGATAAGAACTGATCACTGAAATGTTCTTTGAGAAACTAAAAATGGTTCTTCTATGGCTTCACTGCAAAAAAACATGCTTTTGCAACCTTTATTTTTAGTGTGGATGGTTCCATGTAGAATCTTTAACAATCTTTACATTCCACAAAAGGTTCTTTATAGTGGAAATGTTTCTTTAGGTTATTGAAATGTTTTGTTTTTTTTGCACTAAGAAAAAATTTTTATTTTAAGAACTGTTCACTGAAAGGTTCTTTAAGAACCTATAATGGTTCTTCAATGGCATTGTTGCGAAAACCTTTTGTAACGTTTATTTTTAAGAGTGTATTTGACTGAGAACCAGACCTTTAATTCAACATAGTTACTTTTTAAGCTTAAAATTGTGATATGTTCAATTTTTCCTGTCTCATTCAGACCCAGCCAATGAAAACAAGTCCTTTCTGCCTGTCACCCGCACCCAGCAACACAAAGGTGTGTATGTGTGTGTGTGTGTGTGTTAATGCCTATTTAGTTACGTCTGTTTTTGCTCACTTGGAAGCCCTCAGGTAATTCTCCATTAACATTGTAATATGCAAATGAGAGTCATTTTGAGCTGCATTCCTAACAAGATGCCAGACGAGATACGAGAGGGAGAGAGAGAGGGAGGGAGGGAGGGAGTTAATAAAGTGAAGTAAAAAGAGACGGATCGACCGGAGCAGGACAGATGTAGTTAGCAGAGAGATTCTGGATTGATATTTACATAACTATACAAGTTGAACTGCTGCTCTTCTCTTGAATCGGTGAGTAATCAAATGAATAACTGGAAGTGTGCGTGTTTACATATGGAAATGGACTTTGTGTGTGGTTTTTGTCTTTGTCAAGAAAAGACATGAAGTGGTTGTTGGCGTAATCGGTCGTTGACATTTAGTAATGGCAATTTGCATAGAAGTTGCAAACTAGCTGTACCAGTAACAAATGATTCATTGTTCATTTGATACAGATTAAGGGAATAAAAATGAATACTGCTATTTTAGTCTTCATATTTAAAGTAAATTAATTAATTTCGATTTCTATTTGTTTAATATTGCGTAATGCATTTTTGTGTTTTATATTGTTGCTGTTTATGTGATTGTGTGTGTGTGTGTGTGTGTGTGCACGCGTTTTTGTGACAAATGAGGACATAAATTTGTATAATGACAAGGGTATGACATAGGTATTACAAGTAGAAGGTGACTTTTCAGGACATTACCCCATGTCCTCACTTTTCAAAACGCTTATAAATCACACAGAATGGAGTGTATTGAAAATCTGAAATAGCACAAAGTTTCCTGTGAGGGGTAGGTTTAGGTGTAGGGTTGGTGTAGGGCAATAGAATATACGGTCTGCACAGTAGAAAAACCATTACGCCTATGGGATGTCCGCACTTTTCACAAAAACAAACCTGTGTGTGTGTGTGAAGAACATTAGTGTATTAAATTATTAGTGTTTATGTGAGTGTTTATTACACATAGCTCAAAGATAAGACGTCCCATTTTGGTGACTTCATCAAATGAAATTTACAAAAGTGATTTTATGTACATAGAAAGCATATTAAATGCAAGTAAATTGTCTCTTTGAATGTTTCAAATAACGCTTGTGAAAATAAAATGGGTGAAATAATGGTTCATCGTCATACGTATTCTGACCACTTATTAAAACATATAAAGGAAGAAGTGATCATACAAAATGTTATTATATTTTAAATGATTACAAACTTGCTGACAAATGGGTATAACCTAGTGGTTTGAAGGATAGTGTAAAAAAGCTGGTAAAGATTTACACTGACAATGAATTAGTTTTGGGAGCTGCACTGTGATTCTCAAATAGAGTCCTTTAATCTCATCTAATGATTCTTGTTATAAATGTGCCTGACAAGATTTTTGGTATATGAACTGTTGTTACACTGAATGACATTTTAGTGAGTGTCTTCTGTAAATCATGGTAAAATGTATGATAGTCATTAATTTTTGCTTTAGAAAAAAGTACAGTTAAACAAGACACATAATGTAGTGGGAAAAAATTAAAGATGTATTAAACTTTTATTGCTTTGATGCTTGAAAACTCATTTTTGTCTTTGACTAACATATATACACAGATTGATGTATGTGAATGTGTTTAATAGGTTAAAGCCGAGGAGGCCGCTGAGATGACCAGTGTTCACGCTCCTCCAGCTCAGCCGGCTCTGCCACACACACAACTCATGCTAGCCGGCAGTCAGCTCGCAGGGGTATGTGCACACACACACACACACACACACACACACATACACACACACACAATGAGACAAACAGCTACTCTAGTGAAGATTTTAAAAACAAAATATTTTACATTTTTGAGGGGGAAAAAAACCTGTGTTTAGGTTTGCCAATGGCCTAAATTAAAGGGGTCATATGATGCGATTTCAAGTTTTCCTTTCTCTTTGGAGTGTTACAAGCTGATTGTGCATAGATAAGATCCCTGAAGTTGCAAAGACTAAAGTCTCAAACCAAAGAGATATTCTTGATCAAAGTTAAGACGTGGCTTGTGTACTGCAAACACATATTCATTACTGTGTCTGTCACGAGACTCTGTTCTCCTTTCGGGCTCTGTCTTTACATTTATTTTGAAAGATGAAGCTCGCGATTATGGTAAGGGGCGTTACATTTCCGACGCGTGCTTGCGGTGTTCGGCCAATCACAATGCTCTGGGTCAGCTGGCCAATCAGAGCAGACTGCGCTTGTCGGAAGGAGGGACTTTGTAGAAAACGAAGCGTTTGAGAGAGGCGGGGCATATAGGACCTACAATAATGTACAGTATTTGAAAAATAATGTGTTTTTTGAACATTAAAGCATGTCAACATATTCTGTTACACCAAATACACCAAATAATGATCTTTAAAAAAGCATCATATGACCCCTTTAAGTGCTTTTTTATTAATTAAGCACCAATGAGATGTTAAGTGTTTATTTTTTAAATAAATATAATAAATGATACATTTAATGAGTTAAAAAAATTATCAGATTAAAATGTTCTATCTTGATTATTAATGTGACATTTTTACAAAATTAAACATTTTAATTATATATTTTTATTATGCAAATGACACATTTTATACATGACAATTTTTTTTATTAAAATACTTTCCTTTTTTCCGTTGCAATATGCATAGACAACTGTAAGCAAGCCATTCATACACTGTAAAAAAGATTTTTTAAGTTAATAAAAGTACTATTATAGAAAAAAAAAACTATTTCAGTCTTTCTACTTCAAATTGTTTAATTAAGTGTTGCTTGCCAATTCTTTGTAATTATTTCAGTGTAGTTTACTTCGAACGTAAAGCATAAACACAGGCTTTGTGGCACTTTTATTTAACCAATAGTACAATTTAGGGCAAAACGAGTTGTTTGCTCTGGAAATAAACTTATTTTTTATTTGCTATATTATGTAATAATAAATCTCAATGAAAACAAATATGGTGTTTATATGGATACAAACAGTGGAGCATAGCTAGCAACACCAAGGTCATGAGTTTGATTCCCTGAAGTAAGAATTGATAAAAATTTGTATCTTGAATGCAATGTTAAATATAAACGCATCTACCAAATGCATAAATGTAAATGATACACGGATCTCTCGCTTGCTCTCTTTCGCGCTCTCTCTCTCTTTTGCTCTATGCTTGTATTAACTAAATGCAACTACATGGCTTTTTGTAACTCAACCGGGCTGTGGATCTTAGGCCCTGCTTGCTTAAGAGAAGGTGCTTTCTGCTTGCTGACGCTGTTCTTTTCTCCATCTTTTCTCTTCATCCCTCGCTCCTCTCCTTCCTCTCTCAGCTGGCTGCTCTCCTCCCTGCACAGCAGCAGCTGTTGTTGCAGCAGGCTCAAGCGCAGCTGTTGGCCGCAGCCGTGCAGCAGTCGAACGCTGCGCATGCCGCCCACGCAGCCGCGGCGGCCAATCAGCAGCAGCAGACGCAACAGCAGCAGGCCAATCAGGCAGCAGCACAAGCCCGGTCTCACGCCAAACCTGAGCAAGCTCCGCCTCCACTTCTGTCCCAGCCTATCCAGCTCACTGCCCAGGTACCTTCAGCCAGGGGCGTAGCCATCAATTCAGAAGTGAGGGGGACAGAAATGTTTATATATATATATATATATATATATATATATATATATATA
>NW_015625585.1:491757-500121 GCF_001515625.1 Sinocyclocheilus rhinocerous
GTAAGGTTAACCCTGCATGGTGTAAATGTTTGAAAATGATTAACAGTTGCAAATAAACATTCATTAGAAATTTAGAAAAGTAATCAAAAAGTAATCAAAAGTAATCAGTTACATTACTTTAATAAAGTAATTGAAAAAGTTACACTACTATTACATTTTAAATAGGGTAACTTGTAATCTGTAACCCATTACATTTCCAAAGTAACCTTCCCAACACTGGTGATCAGTTTGTTTTATTGCCCTCTGGGAGACGATTTTTAATGCCTAGAGCAAAGACAAATATTTATAAAAAGTCTTTTGTACCTGCTGCGATCGGATTTATTAATCAAAAAGCTATGTGATTCAGTATGATGGTTTTTATGTGTTTTGTAGTATGTGTCTGTATGTGTATTTGGTTTTCGCTGGTGTGGTCAAAGACAAATTTCAACCATGGTTGACAATAAAGATGTATTGTATTTTTGTATTGTATTGTATTTTTTTTACCTGAGCCAGTTGTTTCTGAAGCTTCTGAATCTTTTTCTCTTATTCCCCTGTCTTTTGTTGCTCACTCTCATAAGGCTCTCTGTCTCTCTCTGAAGGACATTCAGCAGTTGCTGCAGTTACAGCAGCTGGTCCTGATGCCAGGTCATCCTCTACAGTCTCCTGCTCAGTTCCTGCTTCCTCAAGCCCAGGCTCAGCAGGGTCAGCAAGGTGCGACGCGCCTGTTCTCACATTTTCATCATGCCTATGGGGTCTCTGTCACACCAATAACATTTGTGTGCACTGATGTCTTTAGTGAGAAATTGCCATTCATGCTCTTTCAGGTTTGCTTTCGACACCAAATTTGATTCCACTACCTCAACAAAGTCCAGGGAGTCTCCTGACCTCCCCGTCTAGACTGGGCCTTCAAGCACAGGTATGCAACCAAAACGGGTTCAAACTACATTGTTGTCAACCTTATTATTGCTTATTTAATTAGCAAGTGGTGTCCAGTTATCATCTCGGTAATAAATATGGTAATTTTTTAATTTTTTTTATCAGTGTTAATGGCAATTTTCAACAGTACAATCGAATAATGAGTCAACAAAGGAGTTTTATAGATGTACAAGAAATAGAAGGTCGAGCACAATACAGTGTGCTCTGCTGCATACAGCAAATGTAATAATTTAAATAAGTATGCTGAGAAATTGTTGCATATTGTGCATGCATTACCATTCTAAAGTTTGGGGTGGTAAGATGTTTTTTGCTTTTGAAAGTCTCTTATTGCTACCAATGCTGCATTTATTTGATCAAACATACAGTAAAAACAGTAATATTGTGAAATATTATTGCAATTTAAAAAAACAATTTCTGTGAAGTGTCACATGATCCTTCAGAAATCATTTGAATATGCTGTTTTGCTGTTCAAGAAACATTTCTTATTATAATCAATATTGAAAACAGTTTTGCTGCTTAATATTTCTGTGGAAACTGTGATTTATTTTCCAGTATTCTTTGATGAATAGAAAGTTCAAAAGAACAGCATTTATTTGAAATATAATTTTTTGGGGAAAAAATTACTGCCAATTTTGATTAATTTAATGCATCCTGGTGAATAAAGGCATTTAATAATTTCATAATTTAAAAATCTCACAGACTCCACACTTTTGGAACATTAATGTACATATTGCATATTTTTGAAAGTATGTAGTATGCTATCTAAAGTCTAGATTTGTTCCCTTGAAGCTTTGAACAGTTCAAAACCATAGGACTAGAAATGAATCTTATGGGAAATGAAGAGGATTTTTGCGATATGTTTGAAATGGAAGCGCTGTCTGTCTCGCACTATACCTGTGTTTGAGAAAGTAGTGTGTTTCCCCAATCTGTGCTGTAGTATCATCTTGACGACAGGCTGTGGTCATTGCAGAGGGAGAAGAGCGTGGAGAGCGCTGTGAGCTCCGCCCCCTCCTCAGTCCCGCCCATGAGCTCCGTTCCCACGGTGACAGCTCACGGTGAGGAGCCCAGCGATCTGGAGGAGCTCGAACAATTCGCGAGAACCTTCAAACAGAGGAGAATTAAACTGGGCTTCACACAGGTGTGTGTGTGTGTGTGTGCGTGATCTTGGATATTTTCTGTCACAGTTCGAAACATGTTTTTAAAAATCTAACTTCAAAAAATATAAATAAACTTTCTTTCAAAACACTTATTTTTTTAAATCTATTGAAAATAAACAACACTTCCACAAATCATTTATTTATAATTAAGGGAGGCATTTAGGCATGTAAATGCAGCTTTAATGCATTTACATTTTTGGTAAATATATGCAAAAATATTAAAATATGCAACTATGATCTTTTTTTGTATTTTTATTGAAATGATACTTTTTACATTTTATTGATTAAATAACATTTTAATACAAGATTAATGCATTTGAAATTGTACTAAATATTTAAAATTTGAAACTATCATCTTGTATTTTTAATGAAATAAACAATACTTAGTTTTCATATATATAATTAAGGGAGGTGATCATTCTGAGCAGCTTTTAAATCTTTGTGTTTTAATTTATTTAATACCAATTTAATAATACTTTAATACATTTAAATGTTAAAAAAATATTTACCATATGCAACTATCTTTTTTTTGTATTTCTATTTGAAGTAAACACTACTTATTTATCATATATAAGGATATGTATATAATTAGTGGAGGCATTAATTTAAATAGCATTTTTTCGCAAGCTTTTACAATTTATTTATTTGAATTAATTTAATGCCATTTTAATGTATTATTTTGGATCAGACTTTCTTTATTGACTTAATTTTATTTTAAAATCGCATGGGATACCAGCCGTACTGTTATTTTACCAAGAAAGTTAACAAAAAGGTCAAAACCCGTGACGCAGATGCAAACAGTTGGCACAGTGAGAAATTTAGATTTAGTAACGCTATTCAGTGAAGCTCAAAATAAATTAGATGCTTTGTGAGAAAATAACACACGGCTAACACACACATTTCTGTCTGGATGAGATTTGATTTCTCAGAGGATTTGCTCTGGACTTTTTCTGAGGTTGTGTGAGAAAAAACACATAAGTTGCTATTGAAATCACATAGTGAGTCTGTGAAACATAAATTGAGCTGTCCTCAAACTAACCTATTCATGTCTGCATAGGGATAAATTAATAAAACAAGCGAATGGTAACTCTGCTCCATGTCTTCATGCAGGGGGATGTGGGTATGGCCATGGGTAAACTGTACGGCAATGACTTCAGTCAGACCACCATCTCACGTTTCGAGGCTCTCAACCTCAGCTTCAAGAACATGTGCAAGCTCAAACCCTTGCTGGAGAAATGGCTGAACGATGCAGGTGTGTGTTTCTGTCAGTTCCCTGTCGCCGTTTCACATTAGCGTTCCCTATGATTCATGTATGTGTGCGTTTTTATGTTACAGAAATCATGGCGATAGACAACATGCTGCCGAGCCCCAGTTCGCTGTCCTCACCTCTGCTGGGCTTTGACGGCTTGCCTGGGCGACGCCGAAAGAAACGCACCAGCATCGAGACCAACGTCCGCATAGCCCTGGAGCGCAACTTCATCTCGGTTAGACACACACACATGAACACACACGCCGTACCAAATGTTGTAAGATTTTAGGCACACCTCAGCTTCAGGAGTGACCTCTTTTTTTGCCGTCTCATGATAAAAAAATATATTAGTTCGCTTTTTGAAAATGCTGATGCCATTTTTTTCTCTCTTTCTCTAAGGAGAATCAGAAGTCTACCAGCAAACTAATTTATTGCGATATACAGTATAAAAATTGTCACCACATTAAACCCCTTATACATCTGGCGTGATTGTAAAAGTATTTCTTGAGCATATTATTACGCATTATTATCATAGACCAGCTTACTTAAAGGGTTAGTTCACCCAAAAATGAAAATTAGGCTGCGTTTTAATCTCCCCCGAGGCATCCTAGGTGTATATGACTTCCTTCTTTCAGATGAATCCAGTCGGAGTTATATTAAACATTGTCTTTGATCTTTCAAGCTGTTTAATGCCACTCAGCAGGTGTTGCATTGCTTCAGTCCAAAAGAACTTAAATAAAAATCGCCTTTCCTTTGCTAAAGTAAGGAAACTTTGCTTCCTTTGCTCCTGTTAACAAACGTTGGTTTTCACGAGACTCACCGGCGCATGCGCAGCGCTGAACTCATACGTCATGCTCCTGGAACTGCTTCTGTGTGGAACTGCTTCTGTGTACAACTGCTGGCGCAAGCTAGATTAAAGTGATTATTACGTTTTGAATATGGATATTTTTCTTACAAAAACGCATCGATTCGCTACAGGAGGCCTTTGTTCACCCCCCGGAGCCGTGTGAGACACTTTTTTTAATGGATGGGCGATTTTTATTTAAGTTCTTTTGGACTGAAGCAATGCAACACCTGCTGAGTGGCATTAAACAGCTTGAAAGATCAAAGACAATGTTTAATATAACTCCGACTGGATTCATCTGAAAGAAGAAAGTCATATACACCTAGGATGCCTCGGGGGTGAGTAAAACGCAGCCTAATTTTCATTTTTGGGTGAACTAACCCTTTAACTGTTCAAGAAGAATGTCTTTGGAAAAGTGTAGTAATTTGACAGTGGTTCCCAACCAAGGAGAAATAACAAATAAAAAAATAACATAATATTATTATAAATAAATAAAAAATAATTATAAAATACAATGATATATAATATAATAATAATGATAATTCTTATGATATCTTATTATAAATTGCTTGCAATGTTGTTCATTTGTAGATCTATTGGGATAAAATAATAAATAATAATAAAATAAAATGCTAAAATATAATTCCAAAATATAACAATATATAATATAAAATAAAACAGAATATAATATGTAATATAATCTAATCATAATTAGTTAAGATATGCTATGATTAATTTATTACAATGTTCTTAGTTTGTAAGTCAATTTGGATAAATTAAATAAATACAAATAAAATAATATTCAAAAATATAATAGTATTTCATATAATGATGATGCATTTTATGATATCTTATGATAAATTGCTTGCAATGTTCATTTTTAAGTTGCTTTGAATAAAAAAAAAAAGTTATTTGTAAGTCAAATTGGGTTAAATAAATAAATAAAATAATACTTTAATATAATAATATACCATAATATTAGAATAATGATGCGTTTTATGATATCTTATGATAAATTGCTTGCGATGTTAATTTGTAAACTGCTTTGGATAAAATAAAATAAAATAAAAAATAAAGTGTTTATTGGTTCATACGGTAAGTGGAACACCAAGTAGCACTAAGTGTTGGTGAATCTAAAAACCAAAATGGAGACAAGGCCCAAACTACACTCATTTCAGGATCATTTTAGTGTCTTATACCACACCATACAGATTCATTAATCCCCAAAAGACAGTTTTGTTGTATGGCTGCACATGAGTTTCAAAACCACTGCATCACACCACTGGTAAGCACCACACCTGTGTTGGTGAGACTGATGCTTTTTTCCAAGGAAAAGTGTCTAAGATCAAGTCAAGGCAAACAGCCAATACACTTGAGGCACTGTTTCTTTCCATTTCTGAGTAACTCTACGTGTAGTCATTACGGTCAGTCCCTAAACGTTCTTAAGGACTCAACAAATCTGTGTTTACATGCACTTTTGACTACCAGTTGCTCAACTGCTTCTTTGATCATGCATTGAGTATTTCATGCATCAACATGAAATTGTTTCAGGCTGAAACTTGGCCTTGGTGCAAGTGTTTGGCACGTCTCATGTACTCATGCACCTCATCTCACCCCCAGAACCAGAAGCCTACCTCTGAAGAAATCCTGCTGATGGCCGAGCAGCTCAGCATGGAGAAAGAGGTCATCCGAGTCTGGTTCTGCAACCGACGGCAGAAAGAGAAGCGTATACACCCCTCCAGCGCCACCCCTCCTCTGCCCAGCCAGACTCCTGCTTCAATGCACAAACCGCCCTGCTACAGCCCGCACATGGTACACCCACTCACGGCTTTAGCCATTGATCTGGCCCGAAGCCATTTCGGCAGACGGCTGGTGTTGAAATGTTGTTTGGATGGTGCATGGTGAGAATGGGCGCAAAATGCCGTACTGAGGAGACATGTCTGGTCATGATGTGTCTGAATAATGTCCCACCATAAAATGATAATTGGATCTTTGGAAGTAAAGGAAAATATTAAAGAACGTCATGAGGAGACGTATGTTTGTTAATTAGAGTCTTATTCCTTTTTCCTATAGATGTCCAGCCAGGGACTGGCTCAGGCCATTACCAGTCTCAGCACAACAGGTAAGAAGAGCAGTTTGAATGAATCGAAGTGTTGCATAACTTCACATTTGTGGTTGCGAGGACTGACACTGAATCCTTCCTCTTGAATCTAGCCGTCAGTCCCACATCTTCTGTGGCCTGCCCTCTCAACCCCAGTGGACATGCAGCAATGAGCTCCGCCCCTTCCTCTGTGACTCCGCCTCCTCTCAGCACAGTCAGCCCCACTCCGCCCAGTCTCAGCAGCCCTGGTCTGAACACAGGGTAAGAAGCTGTTTCATCTGTTTAGGGCAGGATAATGCTCTTTTGACACTGCTTTTATAGTAATAATGTGAAACTATTTGAAATTGAAACAACAACAGCAATTATAATAAATATTCGTTATTAATAGTAAATAGTACATTATTATAATTGGTTCTAAATATGTTATTATAAATAATAATAATGTTAATATTAATGATGAAGATGATTATTGTTATTTAATCAATTATTTGTTTCGGTTGTTTTAATCAACTAAGAAAGTAATGTATCGAATGATATATATGAATTGTATATATGAATGTTAATTTATTCATGTGTATTATACTTTGCAAATTTGCACAAATTCAGGATCCAGTGCTGTACATAATGTAAATGATTTTAGACCAAGACGATTAAAATATAAATAAATAATAAATATAATAATTATTATTATTATTATTATAATTATTATTATCAATTATTTGTTTAGGTTGTTTTACTCAGCATTGACATTTGAAAAAAATATTTGTACAAATTCTGTATCAAATGCTGTACATAACGTAAATGACAACAACATAACAACAATAATAATAATAATAATAATAATTATTATTATTATTATTATTTTAAATATGTGAACATTTTGCAAAACATTTTGTAATCCAATGTTACATCATGTAAGTGTAATTGTTACAAATACTTTTAACAATAAAATGTATAATAATAATAATAATAATATAAACCAAAACAATCTCTCTTTAGATTGTTTCAATCAAATTAATTATATCTGAATCATAAAATATTGTAAAAGTTCATTTGTTATTGTTTATGATACCTCTGATATTCAAGAATATTTGAATAAATCTGGCATCCAGTGTTCTGCATTATGCAAAATGTTGAGGTCATAAATTTGAAGCCTGTGATTACAACAGAGTGTAATTCTGTCAGCAGCTTGCAGTATGATTAAGCCTTCTGAACTGAAATAATTACAGCTTTGCTGTAGTCTTATCATACTTGTTTTCGCAGTGAAATCTCTATTCTCAGTTGTGTTCCAAACCTATCAATTGTAATCTAAACTGCCTGCTGAATTTCATGCTCTCTGGTTTTCTTTCTTTGTCTGTCTAATGTAAGTCTTTCCAGCATGTGAAATGAACACAAACTCCACGATGGACACGGTTGCTCTTGAAATGTCACTCAAAATGCTTGCTTCTCTCTGCATGTATGAATGGCGTGTGTTTGTGGGCACGTGTAAATGACACCACACACGTTACAGGAACACAATGATGGGTGTAAGCACAGGAATGACCCAGGCCCTCATCAGCAGCAACACCCTGGCCACAATGCAAGGTTTGTCATAGTGAGAGGACGAGAAAAAGGGCAGAAAATGATTGACAGATGGTTGCATGAAAGTGTTTTAATAGAACGATATGGAGGAGAACATGATTAGAGATCAGTTAGAATAACATGAGGGAAACCTTTCCATCAGTCATCATCAAAGAGCCGTCTACTATACTCTCACCGCATATTCATCACATCTTCATCCTCACTACTTACATACGTGTGTTTGTTGTGTACGTTTGCGTATATATGTGGTGTGTCTGTGCATTTTGTCTGTCTCTTTCAAAAGCACCTGCCATTTCTGTGCCCTTATGTTTGTTCTTGAACTCATTTTCATCCGAACCACTTCAAACCCTTTGCCACCAACACAGTGCTGGAGGCGATGCACATTCTAGAACCATTGTGTATGTTTACCCTGAAAAAAAGACAACTCTGGGCCAAATATGCATTTTATATTTAATAATCTATTTTTATTTACCTTAAATTTATATATTTATATATATATATATATACAGTGGGTACG
>NW_015625585.1:501369-501920 GCF_001515625.1 Sinocyclocheilus rhinocerous
TATAATAATAATAATTATTATTATTATAATTATTATTATCAATTATTTGTTTAGGTTGTTTTACTCAGCATTGACATTTGAAAAAAATATTTGTACAAATTCTGTATCAAATGCTGTACATAACGTAAACGACAACAACATAACAATAATAATAATAATAAATGTTCGTTATTAATAGTAAATAGTACATTATTATAATTGGTTCTAAATATGTTATTATAAATAATAATAATATTAATGATGAAGATGATTATTGTTATTTAATCAATTATTTGTTTCGGTTGTTTTAATCAACTAAGAAAGTAATGTATCGAATGATATATATGAATTGTATATATGAATTGTATATATGCGAATGATATATATGAATGTTAATTTATTCATATGTATTATACTTTGGAAATCTGCACAAATTCAAATCCAATGCTGTACATAATGTAAATGATTTTAGACCAAGACGGATAAAATATAAATAAATAATAAATATAATAATAATAATTATTATTATTATTATTATTATTATTATTATAAATTATTTGTTTAGGTTGTTT
>NW_015625585.1:502765-521267 GCF_001515625.1 Sinocyclocheilus rhinocerous
TAATAATAATTATTATTATTATTATTATTTTAAATATGTGAACATTTTGCAAAACATTTTGTAATCCAATGTTACATCATGTAAGTGTAATTGTTACAAATACTTTTAACAATAAAATGTATAATAATAATAATAATAATATAAACCAAAACAATCTCTCTTTAGATTGTTTCAATCAAATTAATTATATCTGAATCATAAAATATTGTAAAAGTTCATTTGTTATTGTTTATGATACCTCTGATATTCAAGAATATTTGAATAAATCTGGCATCCAGTGTTCTGCATTATGCAAAATGTTGAGGTCATAAATTTGAAGCCTGTGATTACAACAGAGTGTAATTCTGTCAGCAGCTTGCAGTATGATTAAGCCTTCTGAACTGAAATAATTACAGCTTTGCTGTAGTCTTATCATACTTGTTTTCGCAGTGAAATCTCTATTCTCAGTTGTGTTCCAAACCTATCAATTGTAATCTAAACTGCCTGCTGAATTTCATGCTCTCTGGTTTTCTTTCTTTGTCTGTCTAATGTAAGTCTTTCCAGCATGTGAAATGAACACAAACTCCACGATGGACACGGTTGCTCTTGAAATGTCACTCAAAATGCTTGCTTCTCTCTGCATGTATGAATGGCGTGTGTTTGTGGGCACGTGTAAATGACACCACACACGTTACAGGAACACAATGATGGGTGTAAGCACAGGAATGACCCAGGCCCTCATCAGCAGCAACCCCCTGGCCACAATGCAAGGTTTGTCATAGTGAGAGGACGAGAAAAAGGGCAGAAAATGATTGACAGATGGTTGCATGAAAGTGTTTTAATAGAACGATATGGAGGAGGAGAACATGATTAGAGCTCAGTTAGAATAACATGAGGGAAACCTTTCCATCAGTCATCATCAAAGAGCCGTCTACTATACTCTCACCGCATATTCATCACATCTTCATCCTCACTACTTACATACGTGTGTTTGTTGTGTACGTTTGCGTATATATGTGGTGTGTCTGTGCATTTTGTCTGTCTCTTTCAAAAGCACCTGCCATTTCTGTGCCCTTATGTTTGTTCTTGAACTCATTTTCATCCGAACCACTTCAAACCCTTTGCCACCAACACAGTGCTGGAGGCGATGCACATTCTAGAACCATTGTGTATGTTTACCCTGAAAAAAAGACAACTCTGGGCCAAATATGCATTTTATATTTAATAATCTATTTTTATTTACCTTAAATTTATATATTTATATATATATATATATACAGTGGGTACGGAAAGTATTCAGACCCCCTTAAATTTTTCACTCTTTGTTATATTGCAGCCATTTCGTCTGTTCCCACCTCACACAAAAGCTCTTAACACAGTCCAGATGCCTTTGGAACAGAGTCAGAGAAGGAAAATTATCCTCTTGGTTTTCAGGAGTAAATATTTTCATCAGTTTGGTACCCACTGTATGTGTGTATATATATATATATAAAATACATTTTCATTTATTTATATGAATAGTATAATTTTTTGTTATATATTTTTTTAAAAAGAAAAGAAAATTACACTACCTTTCAAAAGAATGGGGTTAGTAAGAAAATGTCTAACATTTTTGAAAGAAATTGATACTTTCATTCAGCAAGAATAAATTAAATTAATCAAAAATGATTGTAAAGACATTCCCACAAAAATATTAAGCAATATTAAGCACCAAATCAGCATATTAGAATGATTTCTGAAGGATCTTGTGACACTGAAGACTGGAGTAATGATGCTGAAAATTCAGCTTTGTGAACGTAGGAATAAATTGCATTTTAACATAAATTTAAAAAATAAATAAATAAAAATGTGATTGTAAATTGTAATAATATTTCACAATATTACTGTTTTTACTGTATTTTTGATCAAATAAATGCAGCTTTGGTGAGCAAAACTTTTTTCAAAAGCACCGGCACCTTTTTGGTGGAAAAGAGTCATCAGACAGCCATCGTATGAGTATATATGCACTGTATGCCCTAATTTGCTCTCTTTCCCCTCTCTTCTCTCATCTGTTTCACAGCCCTGGCTGCCAGTGGTGGGCAGATGCCCATTTCCGCTCTTGACGGCAGCGGTCAAATGTTCCTGGGTGGAGCTGGAGGTCCAGGAGCTGGACTTCGTCCGTCCCTCTTCCTAAACCACCCCACTTTACTGCCCCTGGCGAGGAGCGCAGGCATGGGTCTGGTCGGCACCCCCAGGGCTTCTCCGCTTCCTGGTGCCAGTGGCACAAGCCCAGACTCCTGCTCCGTCTCCCCCTGCTCAAGCCCCGCCTCCTTCTGCTCATTAGGCGAAGCCTCACCACCCCCTCTGGGAGGAGCCATGGCTGAGTGACGCCCACACCAACCTGCTGCACTTGAGGGGAGTCAGAGGGGCGGAAGAAAGAAGACAGACAAGACTCGCCTTTTCAACCAAAGCCATCTCTCCCTCCCTCCATTTCTCTCTTGTGCTCTCTCTCTCTCATTATGTCTTTTAATGCCAAAAATACAGAGAAATGAGCAGAAGAGAACAGGGATAAGGAGAGAACAGGATAACGGGGGACTGTTTAAACCAAAAATTTGACCTATACAGCGTGGAGAGGTGGCTTCAACGGAGCTACTTTGAGAATGTACATTTATTCCTTTCCAAATGGAAAAAGACAAATATACACGAACAGATGAATTTGAGGGCAGGGTCGAGAGCCAAAAAACTTTGCGAAGAAACAACAACAAAAAAGGAAAACGGGTGGCAGCGAATGGAACAAAGGAAGGACATTTGACAAATGTCACTGGACGGTAGAAAGAGAAACCAAAAAATAAACACATGGAGGAAGAATGGAAAGACTCACAAAGACAAAAAATGCCAAAACCAAAATACCAAAAACCAAAACCAAAAAATCGGAGAGAAAAGCTTTATTAAGACTTTGAAACCTGACTTGTCCAGGATCAGATTAATTTTACACAACACCAAAAACCATTTTTCCATGCACCCCTATAATTAAAAAAAAAATCTTTTTTTTATCTATTTGTAAATGTATTTCTCAATCTACCTCTGCTACCAAGGATTTAGATTTTCTCATTCTTTTTCATTCCATTTTCACTTTTGATCCATAATATTTTCAGCATTTTTTTCCTGTCAAACTTACAATGAAAAACATGACGGCAAACAAATTTAGAGGGATTTTTTCCCACTTTCAGCAGTAAAACACACACACATACACTGACACTTATTGTGACACACATCCCCGATTTCCTTTCCATCACTGATCATCCGCTGGAAACGCATCCATGCCTCAAACTTTGACTCACTTTTCTTGGATACCAAAGCGTTTGTCTGGCCTTTTGCGTCAGCTGTAAAGTGCTCAGACGACAAGACCTCAGACATGTAAAAAAAAAACAACAACATACACAAGGAGAAATATAAAAACGAATCCCCCCGATCCCCTAAACCCCTGCCCTCTCTGGACCCCCTCTCCTGTGCCTCGGACAAAAAACATGGGCCAAATGAAGAAAAGCAAGAGGAGCAGCGACTGAAGGGGATCCGAGGAAACTCGCAGGGGGAAATCCAACAACCATGATGCAGAGGGGAGACATGTGATGTCGCCATTGTCACTTTTTTTATTTTTCCAACACACGGATTAAACCAAAAATGAAACCAAACCAAAACCAACTGAGCTTTACTCAATGGAATGAAACCAAATACTAGGAGTGGACCACAGGAGGTGCACGAGGAGGAGGTGTTTAGAGTAGCAAGACTCAACGTGGCTTCGACCAGAAGATCATTCCTTCACCTCCTCCCTCCTTCTTTCCGTTAAGTCGATGCTTTCACTCTCCTTCCTGGACGGGAGAATATTTATTAACCTCATTGAACTGAACATCAGAATATATATATAAACGTATATATTTTGTTTTATTGCTTTTTCCTCTCGGTCTGTCTGTTTATGCTGTATGACTCGTCTCATTGCTTTATATTTTTGGGATAATGGGGTGACGTATTGCCTATTTTCATATTTTGTGTGTTTCGTCATTTTGAATTGATCATGCCGAGGGGGGGTTTCCCTCATCAGGCGGTTTCAAACAATACTGTGAACATGTAGCTTCCAAGTTTTGCTTCGATTGTGAATGTTGTGAAACAATAAGCCAAAACTGAAGACATACCAAAAGCGAAAACTTTTCTTTTTTGACACCAAATAGCAACCTAACCAATGCACAACGTGTGGAGAAAGACCGTATTGGTGCTAGGTCTCTTCGAGGAGAGATAGGGAGACGTGTGTAATGTGGAAGCTCATCTCCAGCATGGAAACCAAACCGAAACACGACCGGTAAGCCAACGTAACTTTCGCTCGGTGTGTCGGCGAAACTGTTGACTATGTGATCTTAGACGCAAACAAAAACGCGGACAAAGGAGAAACGTAGAGGTGGGTGGGACGGGGTGGGATGGGGGTTTAAAAGCAACTGGAAATCCAGTTGACGTTACACTTCTAGAGGGAATGTACCTGTTAGTGCTTTGATAGATTTTGTAGGAAAAAAAAAACTATGTGTAAATGCTTACTATTGCTAAAATAAAAAAAAAAAAAAAAAAGGATGTGATAAAAATAGTCCTTATGAAATGTTGATGATGATGATGACTTGATTTTAGACCAAAAGCTTTAAATTGTCTCTCTTTGATTTTTTTTCCCTCGAAAATTTGTATTTATTGTGTGAGGGGACGGTGTATCGATGATTTATGTTTCCAACTCTTCATCTTATTTATTGGCTTATTTATGTATTTATAGCATTTTCATTTATCGATTCGGTGTTTTTTTTTATCTTCGGAAAAAACCAAACTGGGCAAAATGTGGGGTAGCTTCAGGAAAAAAGCAAGTGTCATTGTTTATCTGAAGACAAACTTAAGTTTTTGAAACCAAAACTAGCTACTAAAACTGTTGTTTTTGTGGGCACCTTTTCAAAAAATTTGTCCACCGCTTTCGAGAGATGACAAGTCCCTAAACTATATCTCTCACATTTAGTCAATGTAATGTACATTTATGGGCTAATTTTAAGTATAACTCTCGTTCCAACTGTTTCTTTTCATTTCGATTTTGCTTCGTTTTTTTAATATGCGTTGGATGAGGGAAATAGAGTGAGAGAGACGCTTCTGCATATACCTCATGTTTGATTAGAAATGCCAAATAGATGGGAAAAAAGCTTTAAGAATTTGACAAAGGGGAGCAGAGGAGATGTTGCTCAGGAGAGGGTCTTTTTAGCGTCTTTTTCGCGTGAGTATAAGGGTTCACAGATTTCCCCAGATTATCTATCCTACATCCGGTTCAAATATCCAGCCCACGATTGGTTTTGAAGAACAGTTGATGGCAGATTTTGGTTTTCTATGTGTACGTTGCTCATGTGATTGTTTTTTTTTTGTATATATCTCTGTGTGTTGGTGTGTGCGGATGGCTCTGCCGTAGAGGGCCCTGAATCATACCAAAGTTAAACCTCTACTGCGGGACCTCTCACATGCTAGACGCGCTCAAATGCATGGATGTTCTTGTAGACATGCACACGCAAAACTGTTCTTCAACCATTTACAGCAGGAATGTCCACGACTGCATCGTTGTCATTTTGTGCAGTATGTTCTGTTGTTTTGCTTTGCCAAATAGAGGTAAATCTCACATTTAAACGGAAGTATCGGAATTTTCTATCTTAGCTACATTCAAATTAGAACTTTTTGTTTAAATTTAAAGTTAAAATTTTGACTGTTTAAATTAATATCCAGTGCAACATGTCATTGTTTTTCCAGTTTGTTTCCCTTGAGCTACTACAGCTTCAATCCAAAGGTAACTGATTAGGTCAACAAAGGAAGATTTTCATGCTAAAACCTCAAGAGTTGAAACCAAAGAGTTCTGCCGTAACATGTTGTCAGGAAACATGCAGATGCTTTTACTTTTGTTCTCAGAACACATACCCGCTTCTCTTTTGGACATTTGATGTTGGTGACGATGCTAACTCCATGACGATGGTCACTTTCGACTCTGCGTTTTTGCGAAGATCCTTTTTCCTCTCTGTCAGTGTGTCTCGCTCTTACCTCAGAAGCTCTTCATGGAATTTGTAATCCGCTCTGGATTTGAATCTGGATTTTGTTTCAGAACTGTTGAACTGTCTGTTACTCATCGCTCTCTGTGTGCCTGTTGTATGGGGTGGGAACGGGGTGGGCAAAGAAGGGAGGGGGCCAAACAGCCAATAAGTGTTAGGATTAAAGTGCAACTTTAGACCAAAAATGTGTCCATGTCTGGTTCTGTTTTCTCCTTTACCTTTTAAAGGGGTCATATGATGCGATTTCATTTTTCCTTTCTCTTTGGAGTGTTACAAGCTCTTGGTGCATAAAGAAGATCTGTAAAGTCTCAAATCCAAAGAGATATTCTTTATAAAAGTTAAGAGTCAGCCACGCCTACCTAAAACGGCTCGTTCTAACACGCCCCCACATGTCTACGTCACGATGTGGGAAGATAAATAATGTTCTTTTTAGCAACATCATATGACCCCTTTAAAAATTCTGTGTGTGTGGGAAAATACGGATTTTAATTCTACACTTAGCTCTAGGTTAATTTCTTTTTAACCATAGGTTAAGTAACATTTAATTCCACTGTTAACGCTGACTTATGAAGCTCTTTTGCAGTGCCAAAGGCATGCAGTGTCAAATAACATGCTGCTAGAACATCAGTTGTTTACCATCCAATCATAAGGTAAACAATGCCTGCCTTATTAAACATTCATGCACTTTTATGAATACAGTCACAGAAACTCACACACTGGATTTAGTTTCAGCATATGAGGGAAACGTGTAAAGTACAGTGCAGTGATGGAAGAGTTTAGTTAAATTAATCAATTTAATTGACAGTTTCTCAACTAAAACAAGTTGCATGCTCCTTCTGTGTCTTGCACTTGTCCAATTAATGTTTTTAGTTGTGTAAATATGTAAATAAGATGCAGTTTTTGCAAAACCCTGACTACTTGGATTTTATTATTATATGAACCAAGTATGAACCAAGTGCAACTTTCAACAAGATAAATCATGCAGAATTATGTTGACCCATAGTTAAAATGACCCTGAGTTCATTTAAAGTGTGAAAAGCTCAATTAAAGGAATATTTAATAGAAGTTCAATTGACAGCATTAGTGGCGTAATGTTGATTACCACAGAAATTATTTCAATTTGTCCCTCCTTTTGACTAAAAAAAAATAAAAAAAATAGAGAGCCATTTGCAATGGAACTGAATGGGGCTGATTTTTGGAGGCTTGAAAATATAGAAATGTGAAGCTTGAAGTTTTATAAAAGCACTTGCTACACATTTAACAATTCGTCTTTTAAAAATTGACAGTTACAACTTGTATTACTTGAGCTGTAAAGCTGTTTAAATCATTTTACAGTCATTTTGTGGTTCTGGGGTGGGAGAGGTTAGAAGCAACTTTCAATCTGCTTTGCAATTTGTATTAATTAATTTTGTATTTTTTATTAATATTAATTTTGTATTAATTAATTAATAGCCATTACTATTCTTGGAAACCTATCAGAGCTGATTAAAAAACTTAATATTTGAAAAAAAACAAAAATGTAATTATTATTTTTTTTATTTAATTTTAAATTAATTTTATTTTTAATTATAGCTGGAGGTAGTGTGAACAGTGAAGGCCTGCATGCTAACAGTAGTTGCACTGTAGGTGAACTGTGTTTTCAGAGTAGTTCTGAAGGAACCATCTAATCATTATTCCACAGAGTAACCCTCACGTTACTCCAGGAGGACATGTACTTTAATAACTGTCTTTTAAATGACACATAACTGACAAAAGTAATTTTTATGTTAGCTAAGGAATGGGTAGTTCTAAAAAGAAAACTTTCATATCACACCTGCCAACTGTCACGCAGTGGAAATCCAGGTCCTTGGGAGAAAAACATTAAGCATGGGAATGTAAGGCATTCCCAAACACTTTCAAGTTTTAACACTAACAAGCTGATGATTTCTCAGACCGGAGTCTCTAAGAACCACTCTTTTAAAAGCTGGTTATGAGGTGTTTTGAGAAGTCGGTCAAGCACTTTTTAACATCGGCAGCAGTTCTTGACCTCTTTTGCTGTGTGACGTCATTGTGCTGTCACTTCTAAAACTCATGACACATAAATATTTGGACGTTTTAAAATCCCTAACAGTCTATTTAACTTCTACCTGTCGACCTTTAATGAAGCACGACCTGGCTAGTCTTAAATAGCCCACTGTGGCAGTATCATGGTAGGCTACAGTAATGGTATCAGAGATGGTACATCCATTTGATATGGTAGGCTAGCCTACTAAATACAGCATTCATTAGAAAAGAATGTTTACTTGCATATTATACTGATTCTGTAAATTGTTATGAAAATAATAAATATATTGATTTGAAAAAGTACAGTATTCATGTACCAGGGTAGTACAATGGTACTTTGTACTGTACATTTAACTAATTTAATAGAAAAGGAGAGTTTTAAACAAATCATTAGAAACTACTACTAAATCATTTGTTTATAGATCCACTGTCCCACATGAAAAAAATACTATAGTAATTTATAGTAAATACTATAATATATACAGTATAATACACTTTACTATAGTATGGTTCAAAAACATGGTGTCTGGTGTCTATCTGGTTCAAGTGGGTCGAACAGCCAACAACAGCACCTGGTAGAAAACAGTGGGCTAACATGGTTAGCGGTTTAACAGTTTCAACTATTGTTCCGTTAATGTTCAGAACGTGAGGAAAACAAGAAATCTCGATTCATATGCTTTTTCCCGCCTATTTTTCATTCGGACTGGAATAGATGTACAATACCAAGATGATCCACTAGATGGACACCAAACTCCGTCTGATTTCACACGGCGACTTTCAGCATCAAACCAAGCAGATTTGACTAGATTACGGGAAGATTTCCACTTGCAAAACCGATTTAGTGTTTGCGGTGAGGATTCATGTAAATAACCTCTTGACTGTTAACTTCCCATTTCGTGACAGAACCCGGGTGTGATGGGTGAGTTATTTTGAATACATATTTGAATGTCAGCTTCAGAGTCTGAATAGTGGTTGGAAGCTATGGACGTACTACAAACATGTTCTCACGACAGACAAACTTATTTTCGCATATTTAGTTACATTTAAAAGAGATAATTTATGATATTTTACTTAATGTTAAATCTAATTATAGCAAACTGTTTACATACATGAAGACAAAAAATGCCTTGTGACGTAATTAAAGAAATATTGTGTTTTAGTGAGTTTACACCATTTTCCAAATGGTCGATTTTTGTTAAAAGTTCACTTTCCCTATTTAGCTTTTTGTCATGGAACGCTTTTGTTACTCACATTTTAACATGGTTTCTGTGGGTTTAGGCTAACTAGTAGGGATAGGTCACAAAGGTTGTCCAACTAGTCAGTTATTGGAGCAGACTAGTTAAAGGTCTCTAAAGAAACATGTAGGTGAACCTGAAACCAGCCTAATATTAGGGTTTCTGTAAAACAGATTAGTTGAGTTCTTATGCAGGCAACTAGTGGTGGGTAGTTGTTGTTGTTTTGTTTTGCACATCCCTACTAACTAATTGACAATGCATGTATACTGGAATAATGTAATGAACCTTAATTTGTATAGCTGAGCTCTTGTCATTGATGAAACCTTTTATATCAATGATGAAAATTCATATCATATTATTGAAGTGTACTATGGCAGGCATTCAGAATCCCTCAATGAGCATATAATGTTGAACACGCTGATTCGTATAATACCACACAAAGGCAAGACATGGTAAGATATCTCACTCTCGCTAATTTACTCATCCATGTCCTACGCATTTAAACACAAAACCAACAGTTCCAACAAACAAGGTTGTTCACAGTCAAGGCCTTGTGTTATACATCAGCCGGCCAAGCATGTAGGCTGGAGTACTTGCAGAGGCAAGAAAACAAGACGCGGAAGACATCAACACAATGCATGTCAGCTAATAGTTTAAAATGTACAGACTCTCATACAGTTCAGCGTGCCAGAATCCAAAGCTACAGTATCCACAATGCGCACAGTATCCTTCCCCAAAAAAATCTTAGGAAATACTCAACTCGTTCCAAACCTAAATTACTTTATTTCTTCTGCAGAACACTCAAGAAGATATTTTAAAGAATGTTTCAACTTTCTTTGTCCATATAATATAGGTCAGTGGGGTCCAAAACTCTCATACAGTTCAGCGTGCCAGAATCCAAGGCTACAGTATCCACAATGCGCACAGTATCCTTCCCCCAAAAAATCTTAGGAAATACTCAACTCGTTCCAAACCTAAATTACTTTATTTCTTCTGCAGAACACTCAAGAAGATATTTTAAAGAATGTTTCAACTTTCTTTGTCCATATAATATAGGTCAGTGGGGTCCAAAACAATATTAGACCCCATAGACTTTCATTGTATGGACAAAAAGCACTTATGTGGTGTTCAACTGATAAAAAATGAGGGTGAGTAAAAGATGACAGATTTGTCTTTCTCAGTTCACCCAAAAAGGAAAATTTGCTGATAATGTGCTCACCCTCAGGTCATCCAAGACATAGATGTCTTTGTTTCTTCATTCTCTGCAGTGAATGGGTGCCGTCAGAATGAGAGTCCAAACAGCTGATAAAGACATCACAATAATCCACAAAAAATCCACACGACTCCAGTCCATCATGTAATGTCTTGTGAAGTGAAGCTGTGTGTTTGTACGAAACAAATCCATCAAGATGTTTTCAATTTAAATCATCACTTCTGGCCAAAATACGAGTTCATAATGACGCTACCTCCAGTGAAAAGTCCATCACCCGTTGTCCTCTCACATCAAAATCCACTGACAAATTTATGATATTTTTTCACTTGTAAACGGTGCTTGACATGCGCATATTTCTCTCCTGGTTCAGACGCGATTACTCAATATCAAAGCAATATTATGGATAGAGGACTCGTATTTTAACGCGAAGCAACGGTTTGAAGTTAGGAATGTCTTGATGGATTTGTTTATTACAAACACGCATCTTTTCACTTCACAAGATGGTAATTGTTGGACTGGAGTGGTGTGGATTATTGTGATGTTTTATCAGCTGTTTGGACTCTCATTCTGACGGCACCCATTCACTGCAGAGGATCAATTAGTGAGCAAGTCATGTAATGCTACATTTCTTCAAATCTGTTTTGATGGAGAAACAATCTCATCTAAATCTGGATGGCCTGAGGGGTGAGCACATTTTCAGCAAAGTTGATTTTTTTAGTACTTGTCCTTAAAGTGGTAGATGCATTTGACTAAATTTCACAGCCTTCGGAAGGTCACATTGCAATTATATAGCACTCAACAAAAAAGGCTTAAGTTTAAAAGTGTTAAATATAGTTACTTGAATACTTTGTTCAGTTTGCCAAACTGTGACGTAGGCATCACGGTGGCTTGTCATTATAACAGCATTTAATGATTATGTATTATTATCTTGGCTTATATCTACGTGCGGTTGGAGACTAATGGCCATAGCAACAGACACCGCGAGGTGTTTCTCGACACCCGACGAACGTGATTGAGGTTGGAGCGTTGGCAAGCTGTCGGCACACCACAGTCATCCTGGCACTGGGTACGCAAACACATATTCTCACCCTCTTTCTTTATTTCTCTCCCCCTCACAAACCAACACTGTGTTCCTCTCACTGCAACACACACACACACACACATTTCCTCTGTGTTAAAAGGCAGGGTTGAGACTTCATTGCCAGTGAGGTAATGAGGCCGCAGTTGCCACACAGTCTGCAGTGTTAGACAGACTCAGACAGGCAGCGTTTCACTCTTTCCGGACCCTGCGCTTCATCTCGCGTTTACTTTATACCCTGTATATCCCAATATTACCCCATCATTTTAATTCCCTCTTCATTGTTTCCTCATCCCACTGTCTTTTAAAAAAAAATATAACTCTGAGCTTTGTTGCTTTAATATGAAGCAAATTTTCTGGAGACTTTGAGGACGTCTCCAACCAAAACAAAGTGTAGATGTCGGTTTGAAATTTTTCACTATTTTAGGCCGAGAGAAAGATGGAAAGAGTGCACGTTTGTGCTCGGGAGGGAGGTAAAAGAAGAGTAGGAAGTCACGAATAGTGCGAATAGGAGTAGGAAGAGAGAGTTCCTAGCTGAGATACAGGAGATGCTGTCAACACACACATGCCGGGCCCGATATAGACTGACACCATACCAGCGGCCCTCGCAAGCGCTTATAAACACGCATATGCTCTCGTAGCCGTTCGGTGTCCTCTAACACTTAACCTCGCTCATGTTTCTTGTGGCTGGTGCCCCTTGTATCTGCTCCACAATTTACTTCTGTTCTCACTTTTAATTCCTCACCCTCATTCCAGCACTCTCTCTCTCTTGCTCTCATAGGCTTGGCACAGCGATTGGCAAAGTGCCTGAAATGGGTCAAATATAACTCCTGCATTCCTCTCCTTCAGTCTCTTTTCCTCGTTGGCTTATGAGGCCTCACACACACGCACACACACACACACTTGCAAACACAGTCTCGCTCTCTCAGGGAGTACAGTGGACTTTATTTATACCCAATCAAGTGGTCGTAGGGCACCTGGTTTTACCACTTTTGAAATATTTACTTTAAATAGTTTGAGAGTGCCCATGTATGCGCTGCCTGACGTGTGTGTGTGTGTGTGATGTATTCTCGCTGCATTCTCATTGCATTTGCTTATAGGAAAGAGCTACTCAGCGTCACCAGCCCCACATGAGTACAATATCCACCTGGTTTTTGAAACAAATAAGTTTCATTGAGGTCTGTATTTCATTTTTCATCACTTTTTTCGGTCTAATTCATTTATATTGCTCATACTTGGTGGTAACCCTGAGTATTAAATGTCAGCGCTCACAGCACAGATTTCCATTGAAGGAGGGATGTGAGGCATATCTAGGGACTAGGATATCATTAGCTTTCTTCATTTTTCCATGCAAGTTATGAATGTAATTTATTTGGGAAAATGGGAATATTTGCAAAAACAATTTGGGAAAAAGGCAGTGTTTCTATTCCATGTGATAATGAATGATATTGTTGGATTTTTTTTTTTAATTAGCACAATAAAAATAGAAGTTATAACCACTGCAAAAGTCATTTTGGCTTTTTAAAATTATATATATATATACAGTGGGTACGGAAAGTATTCAGACCCCCTTAAATTTTTCACTCTTTGTTATATTGCAGCCATTTGCTAAAATCATTTAAATTTATTATATATGTTTATGTCCAAAATATAAAAAGTATATAGAAAATTATCAAGTGAGAATTTTTATGCACATTTCAACTTTTTTGTGTTGTTTTTATCCAAAAATCTGCAAAAAATATATGAATGGAAACCCGGCTATTGACAAGTCAAGGTGAGCTCTTTTTTTCTTTTGACTGCTCGTAAGTAGACACCTAGGAACTACCCAGAACACCCTAGCAACTGCATATCAACACCCTGACAAACACAGAGAATACCTCAGCAACCACCTCCAGGGCCTAGCTGTGTCCTATAAATCAAAAACACCATATTAACAGCATAGTAACACCCTGTTAACCACCCAGAATAGCCTAAAAACAGCCTAGCAACCACCTTCAGAGCCAGCAATGTCCTAGAAACCAAAAACACCATAGTAACCACGTAGCAACACCCTGGCAACCACCCAGAATATCCTAGCAACCACCTTAGGGGCAAGCAATGTCCTAGAAACAAAAAAACAACATCGTAATGGTTAGAGAGTCGGACTCATAACCCAAAGGTTGCGGGTTCGCTCACTCACCTTTAGGGCCAGTAATGTCCTAGTCCATAGTAACCTCGTAGCAACACCCTGGCAACCACCCACAATATCCTAGCAACCACCTTAGGGGCAAGCAATGTCCTAGAAACAAAAAAACAACACAGTAACCACATAGCAACTCCCTGGAAACCACCCAGAACACCCTAGCAGTAGCCTAGCAACCACCTTTAAGGCCAGTAATGTCCTGGAAACCAAAAACACCATAGTAACAGCATAGCAACCACTTTAGACACCCTAGCAACCTGTAGTTTTGCATATGCAAGCTCTAATCCGGATCTCTCTCATCCACATTTAACCCAATGAATTGCTTTCCCTACTTTGTTTCTTACACCCAATCATCACTCGTATACATCTATCTGCTCTTCCCCAAAGTGAAAGTGTGGTAATCCTATTAGAAATGTGTGAATACCAGCTGGGACACGGAGAAGCAGAGAGAGGGGACACTGAACAGAATGAGAGGGAGAGTTTATGTATCCTTGAAAGAAAAAACATGGATGACAATTTGCACGCACCTCATCAAGAATCCCTTTGAGATGTGCATGTGCGTTTGAATAGGAGATGTCTTTGGGATCGCAGGACTGTAAAATCCATCTCTGCAGTTGTGTGTAAAGTCAAAGGTGTGTGTTACGAGGTTAGTGTGGCAGACAGCAGAGAGACAGGCCAAATGTGTTTCCTGAAGAGTTCAAGCGCCAAGAAAATAAACAAGTCTTTTGATCACAAAGAGTCTATTCACGCGCTCCTTTACACGCACACACAGATGTATACATAAACTCTCTTTTTTTCTTTCCTCCATGCCCTTCCCCCTCCAATTTTGGGCTGCTGCTTTTACCCCTTGCACTTTTAGCATTTTAGCCCCACCCCTTCCTTTCTCTCTCTCCCTGACACTCTTTCCTAATCCCCGATTCCCTTGAGAATTCCTCCCTGTCGGTCCCACAGCACTTCTATATCTCTCTCGGCCTCTTTCTCTCTCTCTCTTTCAGCTGGGAAGCCTGGAAGACAAGACCTCGGATGCCGTAGTTTAACTGTATTTTTGAAAACCTGGTGAGAAAAATAAAAAGGAATGCCATGTTGCTGACCTTGACACCTTTAAACACCTTCATAACAGCAATTACACATGCACGCACACATAAGAACCTTCCATCATTCGTGCACAATGCTCCCTTTGTGCGTTTGAGTGTGTGTTGTGTGTGTGTGTGTTTGGATTCTGCATGCATGCATATGTGGATGTGTATATTGGGCCCCCTTCACGGGGTCAATGGGGGCCATTTACTAGTAGAACTATAGTCATGTTTGGGAGGTGACTAAGAGAGGACGCTTTTTCCTGCCGAACCCCAATCGCATTATCATTAGATTTCCTTCATCAGAAATTGCAGAAACACCCTTCAACCCCCGTTCTGCCTTGTTCAACAAGCTTCTATTTGTTGCGCTGTAAACCTGGCCGCAACATATGCAAAGTTGCTTTGATCAGTCTTTCATGAAGTTTAATGACCGCTCATTAATCAGTACTTTTTAGCTGTCAGTGATTAATCTTCCTCATTCATTCTGAATCCTCAGTTGAGTGATCATTGGCCTCAAATGTGTGGGAGATGGGACGCTAATTGCAGTGATTGTGGTGTTTTGTGTCGACTTGTCAGCGGGTGAGAAGTTGAAATAAAGGACAACAGGCTGAAGGATCACTTTGATTTGTTATGACATCTATCTTGTTTATATGTAAGACAAGTAATTTAATGCAGCATGGCTGAAATTAGTGATGTGCCATAAGATGTAGTCATGCATAGGAAAAAAGAAATTGGTAACTGTTTGAATTTGTTGGTTATATAAAATACAAGGGAGGTGTTAATTCAAGCCTAATCTTGCTTGCTGGAATTAAAAACAATTAAAGTGTGCATTAAACTCCCATTAGACTGTGTTCACACTTGATTTAATTGCTTGGTCCAAATGTTTATATCCTCAACTCCCTATATAGTGAACACATTGTATATCATTTCATACCCATAATGCACTCTGATTTATAGTGTACAGCCAATGTATACAAGCTGGTACTATGTTGTATATGAACTGGTGCTGCTCTTTCACTTTTTTAATAAGTCATACATTGATTAAAGAAACATTAAAATGTAGTGAGTCATAATTATTTATAATATTTGTTTTTATCTGTTAATAAAGTTTAATGCCACATGTTTTATCTTTTTTTTGTTCACTTATTTCCCATGCAGTGAACTAAACTATTGTTCAAAACTTTGGAGTCGGTAAGATTTTAAAAATATTTTAGTAAGAAGACTTTTATGTTGACCAAGGCCACATTTTTTAAATCGTAAAAACTGTAAAATTGTGAAATATTATTACAATTTAAAGTAACAGTTTTCTATTTTAATATGTTTTAAAATGTAATTTAATCCTGTGATGTAAAGCTGAATTTTAGGCATCAGTCTTCAGTGTCACATGATCCTTCCGAAAAAAATTTAATCAATGTTGAAAACATTTGTGCTGCTTAATATTTTTGTGGGAACTGTGATTTTTTTCAGGATTCTTTGATAAATAGAAAGTTCAAAAGAACAGCATTATGTGTCTTTGAAAGTGAAAAGTGAAAGTGACGTGACATGTGGCCAAGTATGGTGACCCATACTCGGAATTAGTGCTCTGCATTTTAACCCATCCAAAGTGCACACACACAGCAGTGAACACACACACCGTGAACACACACCCGGAGCAGTGGGCAGCCATTTTTGCTGCGGCGCCCGGGGAGCAGGAGGGGGGTCGGTGCCTTGCTCAAGGGCACCTCAGTCGTGGTATTGAAGGTGGAAGAGAGCGCTGTACATTCACTCCCCCCACCTACAATCCCTGCCGGTACGAGACTCGAACCCGCAACCATTGGGTTACGAGTCCGACTCTCTAACCATTAGGCCACGACTTCCCTTTTTTTTTTTTTTTTTAAGAAAAATAAAACTTTGCTGAATAAAAGTATTAATTCCTTTAAAAAGCGGTAAAATACATGTAGAAAATAGTGATTCAGTGAACAAGTGAGCGATTTTGGACACGGCAACAGTGCTCTGGTCCCATTTTCATCTTCACATGATCACGTGCATGTCAGTGTTCAGATTCTGTGCGTCTGAGAATACCATGGAAAAAACAGCACATAAATTACCTCTTTCTTCTCCCTACGAATCCATTTTGGAGTAATCTTTATGACGTACTTACACTATGTCCTTCCATCGCTTTGATATGGATTCCCAAAAAAGGGTTATTTCTGTTAGCGCACGATTATGGTTTTCATTAAGTTACAAGAATATGTGAATTGCCAATTAGTGCTGCACTAAAGAAGCACTACAGTTCGTCCCGTGCCGTGTGCCACTTTGTATGTTCCCATGGCCCATTTGCCTTGAGTATGACTCCTCTTTTTCTCTCTATCTTTTTTTCTCATCTCCGTCTCTCCCCTCTCTTTCTCTCCTGCGCGTCTGTCTGTCACTCTGATTAGAGACGGCGGGGTCGTGCCACAAAGGAGGCCACAAACCAGGTCTCTTTCTCTGTCTTGCTCATTTTTAGTCATTTGCTTATGCACCAGCTTATGTATTCAGAGTTTTACACCCAGAGCCTTCTTCAAATTAACATCAATTGCTGGTAGACGTCAGTTTTTCCTCAAATGTTAATTAGAGGCTAATGATTGAGGTTGAGCATTATGTGTGAAATGTATAATGGCTAATGAAAGACGAATGTTGTTTGTCATTTATTTTGCCATCGCTTTCATTTAAAGATGAAGTGTGGGTTTCGTCGCATTCTCAGTATTTGGAAGTCCCCAGAGATGAGGTTTGCATACAAGAAGTAGTCAAGGCCTGGCCTATGTGCTTGTGCTCGCTAGTAGCATTAACGCTGAATTGTTAATTTAGCACTTACGTGCAAATGCTTTACAAATGTCATCTACTACCTTTGAGTTTCCACTGACAACTGCTCCCGCTCTGAGAGTGAGAAAGGGAGGCGGTGGAGGAAAAGAATGAGAGATAAGGAAAAGAGAAGGCCACCTACAGACTCACATTCGTTTCTCACTCCAGCCCACATTTAGCACTCTCAATAACAATTGCATTTTTCTGAGTAAACAACCTTGAAGAACATTCTGTTGCGTTCAATCCATATGCCACGACACTGTGACACTTAGCTTCGCACACATAATAAGCTATAATTTCAGCGTCTGTTGGATCCATGGCCTTTTCTGCAAAAGGTTATTGCAGACTGTATATTTATAGTCCTCAACTTATATTTATGACTGTCAAACTTATCTTCGATGCAAACAATTCTACTTTTATTTTAAAAAAAAAAACTTTAAAGGGGTCATATAATGCGATTTCAATTTTTCCTTTCTCTTTGGAGTGTTACAAGCTCTTGGTGCATAAAGAAGATCTGTAAAGTTGCAAAGACTAAAGTCTCAAATCCAAAGAGATATTCTTTATAAAAGTTAAGAACCAACCACGCCTACCTAAAATGCCTCGTTCTAACACCCCCCCACATGTCTACGTCACGATGTGGGAATATTTGCATAACACCGCCCAAATGTTCATGCAAAGAAAGAAGGCGTAACTTTTATTCTCGCTGTAGTATTGTTGTTGCCGCCGCCATGTCGTGAAGACGCTGTGTGTTTCGTTGTGAAAGCGAAACTACTTTGTTTGGCCTTCCAAAAGAGGA
>NW_015625585.1:521506-533286 GCF_001515625.1 Sinocyclocheilus rhinocerous
GCGTTTCAGAAAGGCGGGGCATAGAGGAGAAACAATAATGTACAGTATGTGGAAAATACTGTGTTTTTTTAACCTTAAACCGCATAAACACATTTCATTACACCAAATACACAAAATAATGTTCTTTTTAGCAACATCACATGACCCCTTTAACTCTAGCATTCTCTATTCTTTCTATTCTTTTCACCTGTTTTATTTTTATTTTTCAAAAGACTCTTAACACTACTGTTCCCTATTCTTTTTCTATTCTATCTACTTGTTTTCTTTTTATTTATTATAAAAATAAAATAAAAAATACCTTGCTACGTGTACTGCGTTAGGCTAACCGAGACTTGTCAAAGCACTTTCATATTATTGCCCTTTTGTTGGTTTTGATTGCTTCTATTGTCCTCGTTTGTAAGTTGCTTTGGATAAAAGTGTCTGCTAAATGACTAAATGTAAATGTTTCCTGTTACTTTTTAAAAGCATGTTCATCCTCAAACTTTGAGTCACATTAGCAGGGGCGAAGGAACCATTTAAAAAAAAACACATGACTTTTTCATTGGCGGAATAACCTCAGACTTGCACTTTCCCACAAAATATAAGTTGTCAAGCTCAAAAAAATGCCTAAATTAATATCAAAGTACCAAGTATGCACAAGTCGCATGGACTATCTTGACTATCTTCCATTCATGTTTATTGTAAGAAAAGAGCAGTACTGATATTCTTCAGAGTTCCACTGAAGAAAAAAAAGACATTTATTTGGATTTGGAACAACGCGAGGATGTGTAAATAAAAACAGATTTTCAGTCTCTGTGTGAGCCATTATTCACTAAGTAACACAACAAGACTTAATACAAATCTCGTTTTTAGCAGTGTCAACTTTGAGGAAAGTGAGACCACCACTGACGACAGATTTCATTGGTTTTCGGTCTGTTTCTGTGGGACAACATGTCATCGGCACCTCGCTATGTTGGCCAAGATCGGACGGCGTTGGCGGTCTCCGCAGCAACGCCGCAGTGACGCCAGCCCCGGCACAAATGGAGAGTGGGGCGTGGCTACGTGCGCCCTCCGCCCCTCCCTCCCCCGCTTAGCGTGGGCGGCCCCGTGTGGCTGGAAGAACGAAACACGACACCCCGATAGAGGAAGGAGGAGGAGGGGGCAGACGGGAGAGAGAGTTGCACGGACTGAGTGGAAAAAGAAAAAGTCCGTGGAAAGAGAGGGAGAAAAGTGGATCGGGCATTTGTGCCTCCTCGGTTGTTTTGATTTTGTCGGCTTCGCCTCGTGTTTCAGCGAGAAGCCTTGAATATGCAACTTCGCAGCGTATATAAAGTAATCAGGAGTTCAGCGCGGACACGGTGCTCCTCCATCGGCACGACGCGCTCCGATATCTGACCGTAAAAGAGCGAGTCTGTCCGGCCACAAGGCAACAACGAGCGTCCTCCACGTTGGGGAGGAAAAACAAAACACGAAAACTCCAAACAGACCGGGGGAGGACGAGTGAAGGGGCTGGATTTGAGGAGGAAAAGTTTTTTTGAGTGCGATCCTGAGCTCACCAAGAGGAAGAAGTTCAGTTCATCTGTATCTCTCTCTCTTTCTAACTCACTCTCTTTCTCAGTTAGCACGACTGCTAACGAAGCGGCTATACTCTCCAACATGAAGACCCCGGGCGATACGGGTAAGTTTTCCCACACAACAACAACAACAGATCGGTATAATCCAACTTTAGATTACTGTTATAAGAAAATCAAGGTGCCAGAAGCGTATTTTTTAGAGAGTTTTGAGGTATTTGTCGTTTTAGAGGAGTTTCTCTGTGGATATGCAGCCCGCTAATTCCGCTCGGATTAGGTGATGATGTGTTTATAATATTCGTATTTTAAGCGACTTTTTTTGCACACAGACGTAAGTCCGATTAGTATTAAACATCACGATATGTGATACAGTGTTGTTTTGAAAGTATTGTGAAGTTAGAAGCTAGTTGGCAAAGTTAGTTTTACTGAGTTTTGTGTCTTTCGTCTGTTTTTGTGTACGTTAGGCTGTACTGATCACTCCATATTGTATGACATTTACGGGTATTTTTGTGTAGCTGTCATTCTGCCTTGTTCGTTGACATGAAAAGGTTTGCTTAAAGGGATTCAAATCGATATTTTAGAGCACACAAATTTTCACAACTTTTGAACCGTCCCGACTTAGACAGTCACGACTGTTTTAGACACGATTCACATGCTAAACGCGTTTATTACGCTTCCAGGTGCATTAAACTTTATGAGAAATGTAAAGGTGTTTAAAATGGCTTTATAACCGCTTGTGTTGATCCAGGATGGCATCCACCATTTGCGAGCAACTTTCAGCCATTTGGCCCTGAGAAAGTGGCATCCCATCACAGCGCCTCTCTGTGTGAGCTGGAGGATCTTACACAATAATATATTTCACATTTATGCTTTGTTTGTGTTTACGGTTGTGTTTAGTTCATTTATGGGGTCTTGTGTCTAAAAATGTAAAGTTGAATGTCATATGAATGTTTCACTGGGCTCCAGGTCGTTAAGTAAGTCCTGCTTTTCTTTGTTTACTTTGTATGGAGGCTCATTTTGGATAAGCTGTCAATCACTTTTACTTGCTTGATCTGGTTGTTTGTTGAGCTAAAACCACTTTTCTGCAACCCTTAAATGGGCAGGCACTTAATAAGATTTTTAGTTTTAGTTTTGCAGTATGTAATTGTAATATAAACACCAACGTGTCAAAGATATGAACAGTTACCTTGAGTTCAGTTCATGTTACTACTAGTCTAGATAAAGAAAGTGAGTTGATGGCAGTTTTTATACCAACTCATCTGAGTAGTTGTCATGTCCCCCTTGTGTATGTTATCTTAAAGTAGCCTTGCATTGTAATCTGTGCCTTACGACCGCTTGGTTCATAATAACCTGGTGAATATTCATCTGGTTGTGTGGAAAAATGCTGCCAGTTCATGGCAGTTCAGTCTCTGTTGGGTGTCTGAGCTCCACCAACGCTGAAGTCGTGGTCTTATGCATTAAACCATTAGCTAATTCTTCCATTCGTACTCCCCCTCATTTGGTCTGCAGTATAAAGTAAGCCTTCTTATGGTATGGTAGAAGTTTTCCATGTTGTGCGTCGTGTCTGGGACGCAAGTGTGCGTTTTCGCGTAGGCGTGCAGAGGTGGGGTTCTGCGCACGCTTACTAGCTCATGTCAACTCCAAACAGAGTGGGGTTTTAAAGGTAGCAGAACTCACAAAGTGTCTGATCTTAGTCGTTTTCATTGATCCAGGGCATTTCATTAAGATTTCCTGCATTTGAAGTGCATTGTGGGTAAAAATACCCAACATGTAGGTCAGGTAGGCTATATGCTGGAGTTGATTTTATCCATCACCCAACCCTTTATTTTAAGATTGGACAGGAAAACAAACAGAAGGTGAAAAGAGTTTCTACAAGCGGAAATTAGCTGTATGGTTAATCTTTGTGCCATATCAAATTGTTCCTTTTAGGCGAGGTGTTCCCCGCCCAGGTCACCTAGGCTTTGTGTTGGAGCGATGAAATCAGTCTCTTTCTTTTGAATAGCTACTCTTTATTAAAGAGTCACCTAAACCAGCTATTTTACCTGCCGGTTAATAGTATTGTGTTGGGATGAAGTCACTGCCGTGCTGCTTTGATCACATGTGAGTTTTTTTTCTACTGTTATTCTAGTAAGTTTTGTCGCAGAATTTGGCTTAGATCACAGATTTATTTTGTTATTTTATTTGCTGTTGGAAGTTCCAGTGTGCTTCTCACTAGGGTTTATGCAAAAAGATACACCGTTGCATCAGTCGTTTGCACTTTGGCACTCTTGTTTGGCCGTCAACTCTCGCCCAGCTAAGCGCGATATCTGTCTGTCTGCCTTGTGGGCCAATAAGTGGCCTATTTTTGGTGCCTTTTTCCAATTGCGTTATTCATTATATCAACAGTTTGCCACATGTGGGTCTCACATCTGGAACCGGGCTCTCTGTTGTCTCTTCCAGCGTATGAAGTTTAAGGGACCCACATGGGCAATTAGCCAGCGCTTTGGGAGGGTGGCTGTGGGTGCCATTATTTTTCAAAGGAGGGTCTGGTTGGGCTGAGCGTAGGTGTTGGTGTTTAATTTATCATTCGCTGCAAGGTATGATTCACTGTTCCATTGGCAAGAATGTGCCATGGGTGTTTCTTTTTACTATTTGGATGTTGTTGCATATTATAGTTTTTTTTTTGCTCTTTTCCCCTCTCTGTAAGCAGTAGTCAGTAAGATGAGTGTTAATACTAAATTCACCCCGAACCCTTCAGTTTGTAAATGCAGCTTCTCCATAACAAACCATCTAGTATGGAGGAACCTTTTGTTTCTCTGTTTTAAATGTTTGGATTCTTTTTAGACAACGGATCTTGCTTTTTTGAGTTAACATGTAATCAGGCTTGCTTACTTGTATGACTGAACCTGTCTAGAGTCGCTCAGGAAGTGTGTATGCGATTGGTTGGTGTGTTTTATGTGGCTCGGCAGATTGTTTCCTGGCCTGTGTTTTTTCCTGGAAACACCGTATAGACAAACATCTAACCCAGTCACACAGTGAGACTCGTATACTACGATTTGACCTATAGTGACACATTTACTTTCTTCTTAAATATTGAGCTTCCTTTCAGAATATTTAGAGAATTATCCTATAGCAGAAGTGAAGCTTAGATATCAGCTGCCAGATACTTTTAAAGCTTCCTCGTCACATCTGTAAACTTTTTTTCCCCCATTAAATAGACACGAGTTATCATTTTTGCTTTGAATAAGGATGACTTCTGCCAGAGCTAAAGCTAGTTCAAATAGAAACCTCTGTCCTAAATTTTCTGCTTAAAATATAGACAGTAATATATAGTAGGAAAGCTTGTGATGAGCGCCTGTTGTCATAGGACATCCTGTTGGGTTTGTGCAAGGCATTTTCCAGCATCTAAAGATGGATTCAATCACCGTGACCTAAATATAATGGCTCATCTCAGTTCAAAAGGGCTTGAAATATCTTCTCTTTTAATCTTTCTTGAGTCAGTCTCATTTGTTTTCCTGTGTGTAATCTCAGATCAATACCTTTCTGTCGGATTCAAGCTAGTTTTCTTGAGATTCATGGTTGATCTTATGATGAGCAGTGCAGTTTGTAACGGCGTGCTCATCACATGTGACTTCTTTGTTTCTTTATAGTACACAGGTGGTGTAAGGTTCAGGTGGCGCTTTGTCATCTAACGGCACACCTTTCTTTAATCTGCATTTCAGAACTCAGGTGCCCGTGTTTCTAATGCCATGCACGCTGGATCTTTGTGCCAAGCAGGTTGCTAACCGAGGTTTGAGCTCAACCGACTTGTGGAGTGTTGTGTCTAGTGGAGACCACGGTTTGGTGGGAACTCTGAGGTTTTGTCGAGACTGTGGCTGACAGTTTTTCCCCCCGTGTGTGTTTGTCTGTGTGAGCGTGTGGCTTTGGCCGTCCTTTTGGTGTGTGTGTGGTCACGCTCGTGTAACAATTTGTGAGTATGTGATGTGTATATTTTCCCTGACATTTTCAAGAGCGTTCCCATTTGGAGTTTGTGCCCAGGCTTATGGTGAGGAAAGTTGTGAAGTGCTAGCGAGCATTTGAGAGTTTATTTTCAGTTTAGAACTCGATCTGAAAATGGCAAAAAAAATAAATTCCTGGGTTACTAGGTTGGGAATTTTTGTTGGCGTCACAAACGCCACAAATCAGGTTTTTATGTCACATTATATTGCACACTGCAGGCAAACAAATTATGGCAAGTAATCAAACACACTTGTCTAAACTCTCTATCTCTCATATGAAGTGTAGTAAATCAGTTTCCTATTTGTTGAAGTAAATCAGTTTGTTTGGATTGTTAATTTCAGTGAACTAAAAAATGATGCTTTGTGCAAATCTCTGTTTTATGTTTTCTTTTTTTTGTACAAAATATTTGTGCCTTTTAAATACTGTGTTTTCAATGATAGTCATAAAATTAGAGTTATTTTTTTTTTTTTGGTATGCATGAGTCTGAATGGATGACTGGTCATCCAACAACTGACTAGTCAATTTGTTTTAAACTTTTTTTTTTCTTCTTTTTTTTTAATATTTCAATTAGAGTTATTGTATTTCAGTTAAAGGGGTCATATGATGCGATTTCAATTTTTCCTTTCTCTTTGGAGTGTTACAAACTCGCGTGTGCGTTCCTCTCCTGCAAGGTTTCTCCCACAAACATTCTAATATTGCACATAATTTTCGCGAATCAGGGAGCCGCTATCAATGGGGAGTATTTAAATCTCTTTTGAATGAGCGCTTGCACTGTTCACTTTCACTTTCGATTTCGCGATCACGTGCACTCTGAGTAAAGGGAACGCATCTTACGATATAAAATATTTGTCAATGAGCTCCGGATCTGTTGAGTAGCAAATAATCCACAATTAGTACTTGATTGACACTGAACTTTTGTGCAGCTAAATCCTTGGTTTTCCCAGGATGGGATCATTCAGTTCATGTTTCATGCCAGCTTAAAAAATGTAAATATTGGCCAAGTTTCGGAACAAAACCTGCAGAAAAGTATAGTCCTCTTCAGAAGTTTAAAAATGTAGGTATTATGTTCATCTTACATATTGAACCCAAAAACATGCTTTTCAGCCAAGTTTTCATGTGCCATATGAGGTGCAAGCTAATGTTTCAGAAAGGTTTTTGGTGATGGCCCTGTTAGCGAGTGCACACACGGTTCAGGAGACCTGCACAGGCCTGTTGGTAAGGATTGTTTGGCAGGCGGCCGTCGCAGGCTGCTCCTCATGCTCAGCAGTCCTCACATAGCAGGAAAATTGGCCCAGAAACTTGCCCTGCCTGACCATTTATGGTTGATTTAATCATATCTCTCCGAGGAACTCCCCTGTGACGCGTCTGGTTTCTGTCTGGGTAGAGTTGGCCGTCGTGCTGCGGTGTCCCGGACATCTGGAGCACTGTCTCCACCGCCATGTGCCGGTAACTGGAGTTTTTAGTCTCTCTGGTGTTGACATGAAGATTGTAGACATGAAAATAACAGCTACTAGATGTTTAGCTTACGGAGCCACAGCTGTGAAAGTATTAGACATAGCTAATGGCTCCTCCTTGGAGACGGTGTTCGGGACACAAGGCGCTCTTCAGTCTCTGCTTGGGTGGGAAATGCCCTCACGGTGTGACATGGGTGGCAAAATGACCTAGAGTCTCGCGTAGTGCCGAGGATAACACACGTGCAAACATATTAAAACACTTGATCCCTTTTGCCCTCGGTTCTCTCATATTTGGGTTAAAGTGTTCCCAAAACACCTGTCCAAGTGTGCAATATCACACACTGTAGATCAAGGAGACCGATTATCTGTATTTTGACTATAATGTAGACTGTTGGCACAGGTTGCTCGTTGCATTGTTTTCATACTGTTGGGTAGTGGAGTCTATGCTTGTGTGTGGAAAAATCTAGATTTTTTTTTCTAGTGTTTTTCAAAAATGATGTTTAATGTAAAAAAAAAAAAAAATTTGCAATATTCAGGAAAAAAAAATTTAATAGGAAGGATTCATACGTCGGTACCATATTTGTTATCAGCCGATTTATTTATTCATTCATTCATTTTGGTCAATATTGGGTATTTTTATTGTGCATACTCATTTCTCCTATTTTAACAGTTGATTATTTTTCCCACTTTTTAAACACTCACTTAAAGTTAAAATCTTTAAATATACTAATAGTTTAATAGCACTGTTAAATTTAATTTATACTGTGCATTAGGGCTGCACGATTAATCGAATGCGATTGTCATGTGCATTTTGTTAAAAAAGCCGGTTCTGTAATCAGCAGGAAATCATCATCACGTGCTTTCAGATGGAGCAGAATGGAGCGCCCTCTGGCCTTTGATGGAGATTTACTGCTGATCACAGAACCGTGCTTCACTGAAAGATACGCAGGACAATCGCAGCTTCTGTCGAATCGCGATCTCGATTCCATTTCGATTTATCGTGCAGCCCTACTGTGCATTATAATGTTGTGATGCGTAATTTCTGTTTTAGCATTTAAATGTTTAATTTAATTTTTTTTATCAAAATAAGTAATAAAACTATTTTTAGTTAATTTTTAATGTTTTATTTTTATTTATTTAGTTAAAATGCTATAGTATTGTATTAAAATGCTAATCTTTTATCACTTGTTTATTATGTCCGTCACGTTTCACTCTGTCAACTATGAATTAGCTTTTCTTTATTCTAGAGATGCCGCTATCTGTGTAAACCTGTTGCTGATGCCAGTTCTGTCAGTGCTTTTCAATTTCATTTGCATGTCGTCGTACGTCTGTAAACTTCAGCGATGGCCTTCATGGAAATAGCCTGCTGTGATCAATCTACCTTGACTTATTTACAGTTAAAGTGGTAATGCCACACTTGCGGCATACAGACAAGTGTTATTGTTCAGTCAAATGAACTAGTTGTGCTGTGTGTCGACAAACAAATCCTAAATTAAAACTCTGTCGAAGTGTTTACCTTGCAACCACGCTGTTGAGAAAGCTTATTATTTACTGGACCTTGGCCTGTTCAATGACATTAAAGTGATATTGACATCATATTTGGTGAATTGTTGCAATCAAAAACGTGTTTAGAGTAACAATAGGAGTTTAATGTTAATGCATACTTCATTACATATTAAACTAGCATCCATTTTGCAACCTAGTGCAACTGTAAACCTTTGCGCTGTGGTGGCGGCACTTTATTAGCATAGATGGAAAATCAATAAAATTCATTTGGAAGCATGTAAACTGGTTGTAGCAATTATCTGAGCCGGCTTCAATGCAGTATAACTTATTGAAGTCAATTGTGTAAGCAGATTTCATTGGATTGGATTCATTCATCCACTTTCAGACAGTTTCTCTGCCTTTTTCCAGTATCGTCAGTGTCCTCAAGAAACTCACACCGTTGGCCTGACCCTTCAGTAGGTAACTAGAGATTAACCAGCAGAGTATCAGCACATCATCTCCAGTTAGCACCGCACCGGCGGCTCGAATGCATCGAGAGGTTGTTATTTGCTTTGGGGGTTATAGAGATGAATTTGAGGGATTTTTACGTGCCTGTCTGCTGCCTGTTAGGGGCAACAACCCTGAACCTTTACCGTCAGGGTTGGCAAGAGGAGGCATGACTGTGTTGTGGGCAGAAAAATACACACACGGCGCGTTATGTAAGAGTGCATGGCGGCGATCATGTGAGGGCTGCAGGCTGGCGCTGCACATCTACTGATGACTGGCCGATGCTTTGATCCTCTCCTCTCAACCTGGGTGCTTGTTCTCTCTTTCTGGTTGACTCGCTCTATTCATATCCTCCCCTTTCCCTCTCTGTTACCGCTTTTCCACTGGGGCTGGTGCCAGAGCTGGAACCGGTGCTCGGCCAAGACTGGCACTCGTTCAGAACCGGCTCACGTTTCGACTAGCAGGGAGCAGAACCCTCTACGTCACCCAACCTGTGACTGGAATCGCTTGTTATCTTTTGCTGAAGAAGAGCGCAAGAGACCACTGACCACCACTGCTGAACTGACATATATAATTGTTGTTAATTTACCTGAACTCCGACGGCTTTTAAATATAGGCTTGTTTGCAATGCATCGGCGTTGCATAAACCGATCAGTGTTTTGACATCAAAGTACCGCGAGAGCAATTCAAAAGCATAAAGAGGCGTCTGCTCTCCAATTGCTCTCGCGGTACTTTGATTTCACATGTAGATCGGTCTGTGCAGTGCCGATGCATCTCGAACAAGCCTAATGGCTCCTTTCAAACTGCAGTCTGTAGTGGAAGCTCTGCCTACTGACATTATAGGTTCCCATGTTCGAGACAAGCAAGGTTTCGGGGACAGTTCGGAACCAGGATCTGGGCTCTGGCCCAGGATTTTTATGATTTTTATTCCTAATTGGGCTCCGGCACCAGCCCCGGTGGAAAAGCGGTGTATTCTGCTCAGTGTGATTTAAAATTTTTTCCCATGTTAACGTCCATTCACACTAAGAGCAATGACTAGAAATATTAACTCTAACAAATGGTATATTAGCATCCACACCAATGGATGATATTCTTTCTGCTTTTAATGCTCAAGCTCTTTAAAGTTTGATGGATTCTGATTGGCTGGCAATATTCGTATCGTTCATCAGATTACAATGATTTTGTTCCTCTGCAGCATTATTGTGGACTTGCCTAGTCTCATAGAATTAAAGTGATTATTAAATAAAAAATTATAGTTATCGTTATAGTTATCGTCCTCGGTGTGAATGGCCATTAATACAGCTTAAAAAAACTATGATATTTAAATGATTTTATGTAGGCCAATTTATTTATTTATTGCCAATGTTCTTAATATTAATGGCAGTTTATCTTAAGTTTTATCTATTTTTTTTTAATGGCTTAAAAGTTTTTTTTTTCAATCAAAAGAACCTTGAGTTTGACCAAACGGTCTTTGTTGAAAAGTCAAGTCAAAATGTTTAAATAAAAGTGATAAATCAGTGAAAATCTTCTTACTATTGTTCCCTAAATAGGTTTTTTGTTTATATTTTTGAGTGATGATTCAAACATAGTTGAATCAGTGATTCTTTTAAACAGACAGTTGAAAAGAACCGATAAGTGGAAATGAATCACAACCCCTCAAACAACGTTGGCATTTCTGATTCTTGAGGTTTAAATTGGAGATGCTATTATATAAATAGCTCTGTCTTGACACTCTCATGTAATTTGTGACAAGCAGTGGGCACAAAACTGCTGGTAAAAGTGTAAATTATCACGATTTTCTTGGTAATGATTCATTTTGTACCGATAACATAATATTGAATGTATCATAAATAGGCCTATTTCAGACAGAACGGCGTCTGATTGTGTCTATCTAAACCAAGCCTTCAGGTATCACCCAGATGAGTCGTCTTAACGCAAATAAGAAGGTGATATCCGTATCGCCCCGAGAGAATGTGAGACACATAAACATGCAGTTGCAGGGTTTTGTTGTATTTTTTGTCGGGGGCGTTCTCATTAGCACAAAACAACACTGACTCATTCTACGCAGCTCCGATCAATGCAACCAACCTCTCGAACGGACGCCAACGTGCCCCATATCATTCGGCCGTCTGTATTTTTCAAGGCAGAGTAACATTGTCGATTGTAAATGGAACATTTAGGCAGCAGAGCCGCTCGTGGTTCTTTTGTATTACTCATCCTGCACACATTCACGCTGGCACACACTCGTACCTTTTTTTTCCCCCGTCGCCACCATCATTAGTAGATGGAGAACGACCTTTTCCTCTGCCTAAATATAGAGCCCACAAAGAATAGGAGGAAGGGAGGGAAGTGGGGGAGAGATGGAGAGAAACAGAACGAATGAGCACGGGGGCCCTAAACATTTCTGAGCCTTTAAATACAGACCAGAGGCGCAGAGGATGGCGTTTTTGTTTTCTTTTTCGTACTTGCGTCACGGCTCTGCCATAAAAAAGAGCTGTTGCAGCTGAACGCTAATCGCAAACAGAGACAATGGCAATACAACCCTCTACGGACACCTTGGCAATTGAATCGCCATTGGCTAGTCAATTTTTTTGTTTACTCGCCAGACTGAAATACTATTCTATACTATACTATATATATATATATAAGTTATGCCATTTTACAAACATATATAATGTTTGTAAAATGGTACAGCTTTTTAAATATCTGAAAGTACACTCTTAATATCAGTCAGTCAAGCAGTCAAGCATTATAATATGATAATCAAGTATTATTTAATAATAGAAGTTTAGTAATTAGAATTAAA
>NW_015625585.1:533935-534419 GCF_001515625.1 Sinocyclocheilus rhinocerous
GTTATTTTTACAGGAAAATACAACAAAGTATATCGTTTACATGTAGCGCATGAATTCTGCATGTTATGTAAGACTCTCTCTCGCTCTTTGCGCGTGTGAGAGAAAGCGACGGCGAGTCGTGCGCCTTCACACTAGAGTTTATGTTATGCCAAATACACAAACACAGGTGCGCTGCGCATCCAATCAAATGAACTGAAAAATATCACAGATCGCTTGACGGAGAGTGAAACTCTGAAGCGCTCAGTCAGAGTGTTCTGTGAGTGAAAATATATCTGTGCTAATCATATACTCAGCCTCCAACTCACACACTGACGAGTAAAATCTGAGAATTGATTAGCCATTGGCTAATATTAGACATCATTTAGATGCCCAGAGTGAAGATTTAGTCGCATATGCAAGTGATTTACTCGCAATGTAGAGGGTTGACAGTCTATGAGCACTGACCGCTGCAGAACGCACGCGAGAGAGAGAGACGAGGCAGTGC
>NW_015625585.1:535068-538846 GCF_001515625.1 Sinocyclocheilus rhinocerous
AAATTTTTTTTTGACAGCCTTACAAGGCGGTAGGGGTGTAACGGTGCACAAACATGATGGTTCGGTACCTACCTCGGTTTTGACGTCACAGTTCGGTTTCGGTACAGCAGCGAGAAAAAATTAATCACAAAATTGCTTTTTTAATATTAAACAGTGGTTTACTGAAATAAAAAATTTCTTTAAATAAATTTGCAATTAAAATTTTCTTAGGGATAAAAATCCACCTCGGATTCAGCTCTAAACTATAGGGAGCCCTTTTACATTACTAAGGTTACAATTAACAGCAGAGCCCAAACTTAAATTTAATTACTATTCATTTTTATATAATGATCAACACAAAATTGTGTGCAAACATGTAAATTGCACATAATGCAGATTTTAAATTAACTTCTAAATTATACAATTTCCACTTGTTGTTGAAATATAATAATTTACAAAGTGCCTCTCGTAACTCGTTTCATAACAGATTTATTTAAACGTTAAATAATTAAGACATTATAAACAGGTAAAGTATAATATGAGTATAATCTAATATTTTGCGAAATGCTCTTCTTTAGACTTCATTTATAGCAAACTAACGAGCTGTGGACTGATGGCGTGCCTGAGGTAAATTAAATGCTACGTGACATTTTGTTTACAAGCTGTTTTATTGACATCTTTATTTCGTGTTAAATCTAGTAGTAAAGAGGAATGGTTGATCGCGCTGCATTTGAACGTTTATACAGCGATCTGTCCCACCACATCAAAGAGCATTAAAACAGCATTTATTGTTTGAATTTCCTGAAAAGAATGGATTTAATTTGAAAGATGAGACTTTGTTTCTTATCAAAAGTAACACTATATAAAACTGGAAGTTTCCAATGTAGTTCTGCTCATGCAGTGTATTTTACGCTCATGTATGCTGTATTTGTACATGTGTACCGAACTGAAAGACCCGTACCAAAAATGGTCAGTTTGAATACATGTACCGTTATACCCCTAAAAGCCGGATATTAGCATCCAATTTCCTCGAACTTGCGTGTAATGCTCGGTCAGATGTTCATCAGCTGGTTTGTTTGTTCGTGCCGGTACAGTTTGTACAGGTGCTATCATGTAAGGCTTATGTCATATTGTTTTTCTAAGCGTGTGTTTAAGGCCCTGTCAAGCAAGGGTTTCGTCTGGCGGTCTCCTGACTCCATACCCATTAGTGACCGTAACTGTCAGAGAAACAGCAGTCCCAGCAGAACCCACAGACACCAGGGGACGTGCCTGTTTTAGCTGTTATTGCGCTTTGATTGAGCATGTTTGTGTGCACGCGCTAAGTTGTCTTGTGGGCTTGTGGTCTTATGTGAAAAAAAGAGTGTATTATGGAACACTGGTTTGTTTGGAAGTACCTCAAAGCGGTTTCTTGTAAAGTAATTCCTCAGCCTTCCCCAGAGTCTGACGTTTAGCCCTCGTCTGGGGTTTATTTTATGTCCCTTCTTCTTATTAAAGGACGTCTACCTGTTGATCATCACCATATTGCCAATTTTGGCTTTCTCATTCATTTTTTGTAAAGCAAACATCCCTGTTACAGTTGCTGGTTAGAGATTTGAACAAACCCCTAAGCTTATGTATTAAAATTTGGCACATAACTCATCCTGCTACAGTCAAATTGTGTGGCGTATTGAGTACTTTACCAAGATTTTTGATACAATTTGAAATAAAAAATTTTTGAGTAAAGACTTACTCTGAAGCAACCACCTATGAACTGCAACAAAATAGCAATAAATAGACTTGGCTACTTAAAGGGATAGTTCACCCACAAATGTAAAGTTTGACATCTTCATATATTGTAAAATTAAAATTAAATTATAAACTTATATGATATAATTATATAAAATTCATTCATGTCATTTCAAACCTTTAGACTGACTGACTTCTGCAAAACACAAAATGAGGCATTTTGAAGAATGTTTTGTCCATACAGTGAAAGTCAATGGGGTCCAAAACGACTTTGGAGCCCATTGACTCTCACTACATGGACAAAAAACACAGAGACATTTTTTGAAATACAGTCTTCAGTGTTTCAAAGACGAAAGCAAGTCATACAGGTTTGAAACTACATTAATGAATTTTCATATTTGGTTAAACTGTCCCTTTAATCTTTCTGTGTTGATTAGAATCAAATTTACTTTGGATATTTTAGCTTGTGCGTTTTGATTTCATTAATTGATTAATTGCATTCAGTTTTTCTCTCTCTCTGCTATACGTGTATTTATAGCACTAAAGTGTCTTGTTGCTAGGAGATGGTGTGGGAGCCAGGGACCCAACGCACGAGAGAGAAAAAGGTATGAGAGTGGAGGGAAAAGGCGCACTTCTTGTGAATGCTGAATGACAAATACACTCACGCATATGCCGTGAGTCAGCGCTGACGCGCACACGCTGTGGGAAGCTTTGTGTTTCTGTGTGCCCACTCGCTCGGCGGAGGTCTGGTCCCACAAACACACAACTAATCATATATGAGCCGTTTAGTGTGACATGTCTTGTTCAAATTGGCATGAATGGTGGGAAATGCATTTAACTTGAGGATCTGGAGACTTTTCGAAGTCGCATTCCTATAAACATTTTTGAAAAAGGAGCCAAAATTACAGCAACAATTGGGGTTTGGTGGGGTGCATTTTTTTTATTCTAGTGCAAATTTTCAACTATTCTTTATCGTTTCTAATGCAGTTATGCCAGTGTTTCCTGAATGTTCACCACACAGCAAAAGGAATCAAGTCTTTGAGTTTTACTCAAGTTGTGAATACCAGTTTGCAGTCTGAATTGAATGTTTTTACTTTTGCTAAATAAAAGCGAAAATGCATCTTTCTGTTGAGTTGATTCAATAGCAAATGACTCTTATGAGCTGGTTCTTTTTAGTGAATCAAAAACATACAACGCAACCTGTGTAGTCCATTCACGATTGATTGTCTCTTATTTGCTGGAATCAGAAGCATTGTCTGATTCATGAGTAAATGACTCTTATGAGATGGTCTGAATCAACCCGACGTATCCTTCACTGAATGAACTTGCTAAGTGGTTACCGAATCAACGTCTGACTCACTCATTGAACTATTATTATTACTTTATACATGAGCCAAAATTGTGTAGACTACTTAAAGTTTGTGAAACTTAAATCACTGACTTGTTGCTAATATAACTCTGTGTTGTTTACCTCATGAAATCTAACTGATCTGCTGCTTTTTTCAGTTTTATATCTCCGATCTGCCAGATCTCTCAACCAAACATCTCAATCATGAGTCAAGCCACATTGCCGACTGTTCAGCAGTTGTCACGGACAGTTAGTACCAGCCCACGGTGTCCAAGTCATCCTACCGCCCCCCTGCTCAGCGTGGGTCCCTGCAGCACATGTGTGCGGTTGGCGGTGGCGGTAATGCTGAGCTGTTCTGCGTTCGATGCCTAACACGGTGATAGGCTTTATTAGCAGCCAAGCTCTAAACCGTCTGAAAGGGGCAGAGGTGTAAAGTATTTGAGTAAATGTAATTAATTACTGTACTTGAGTATCTTTTTGGATACTCTGTAGCTTTACTGAGTATCAAAGCTGTTAGCAACGTTTACTCTCTACTTCACTACATTTTTGAATAAGCATCTGTACTCTTTACTCCACTACATTTGTAATGAGTGTTGCAATTACACATTACATTTTGTATGGCACCTAGCTTTTTCTGCAGCAGTTTATTTCTGCTACCAAAGAAGTGACATCGCCAACTACAGGTCACTGAAAGTACTATATCTTGTGCGTTTTGCCCTTACTCAC
>NW_015625585.1:539166-543458 GCF_001515625.1 Sinocyclocheilus rhinocerous
TGTGTAGTTAATGCTGCTCAATGTGAAAGCACGCAGGTGATGGAGATTTACCGCTGATTACAGAACCGGCTTTTCTGACAAGATGCGCGTTAAATATCGCATGCGATTTATCGTGCAGTCCTAATATATATATATATATATATATATATAAATCAACACTTTCTAGTTTTCACTGGCATGTCTCTTTGACTTGTGCATCTTTGAGTCTATATTTAATATAAGTAAAATACTTAAGTACTGTTAAAATCAGATACTCTTAAGACTTTTACTCGAGTTGTTTTGGAGTAATTTTCTCTGTAAGGTACTTTTACTCAAGTATGGTTTTCAGGTAATCTTTACACCTCTGGAAAGGGGCATTCCAGTGAACACAACAACACATTGTGCGCCAAGACCCTCTTTCTCTCTCTCTTTTGTGTGCGAGTGTGGGAATTACGCTGTTATTTTCAGTCGGTCCCACCTGACATAGCGTCCCTGAGAGATAGAATCTTGGTTCATTGTTTTTTGCTTTGATTTAGTTTTTTCTTTCTTAATAGGACATTGTGTCTAATTTAGAGTAAGTAGAAATACTTCACCTCGTTCGGGTTGAGTCTGCAGATTTTGCTTTTTCAAACTCGTCCAAATATGCCAAAGGCAAACGTTCTCAGGTGTTTCTCCGATGTGTTTGACATGCTTGTTTCAAAGTGCTTTTCCGCCGTTTCACGATGTCACGTTGACTCAGCGTTGTGCATGGATTCGTAATAGGTCTGTCACTTAGCACGTTGTGTAACCGTCTGTCCATGTTAATGTCTCAAAGAACAGTTTCTGTAATGAGACAGAAGACCCTTAAAGTCACGGCCGTGTTTTTGTGTTGCCTCCAGCGGCCTTCTGCTTCTTTTTCTGCAAGTATTGAGTCTAATAGTAGAGGCTGTGTACCATCTGTGTGTGTGTATGAGTGCTATTTTGACTACTGCCTCAAGGATTCTGGATCGAAGCGCTTGTTAGCTAGACACTATGGTATTTCTTACAGCTTATTCAGAATCGGAGGTGGTTGAGAGATAAATAGAAATTGCATACAAACTAAAATCCAGAGTTAGTCTGCATAAAGGCCTACAGTCTTGGAAACACATCGTTCCCTTGGCTTAATGTCATTTAATAGACAGCAGAAGTAATGCAACCCCTTATTAATTGAGATAAGATGTGGTGAAACATGCCCTCAACTTACTCTCGCCAAACGTTGGCTTAGATTGCATGGAAGTGGCAAGACTTTCAAGTGTGTTTTGTGTCTGACCTCTAGGGTTTACCTTCCCAGACTGGGCCTACAAGCCGGAATCAAGTCCTGGTTCCAGACAGATCCAGCTCTGGCACTTCATCCTCGAGCTGCTGCGGAAGGAGGAGTACCACGATGTCATCGCCTGGCAGGGGGATTACGGTGAATTCGTCATTAAAGACCCGGAGGAGGTGGCACGACTGTGGGGCGCCCGCAAGTGCAAGCCCCAGATGAATTATGACAAGCTCAGCCGAGCACTCAGGTGAAGACTAAATCTGCTTATAAAATCCCATCGCAATGGACAATAACATTGTGTATTAGAAGGACCTCTGCCGCTTTAAATACTCGCGCTTTAAAGTCAGATGGATTCTGATTGGCTGTCAGTCAAGTAATTCCAATAATATATCTGTTTCTCATTATCATTATAGCGGTGATGTGGATGCCGCTGTTGTCATTGAATTAGAATGATTACTAACACATTAGTTATATAGTTAGCATTGTAGTCGTCCTTGGTGTGAATGGGCCTTATCACTTTTGGTAACATGACAACTTAAGATAGCACGCTAGCTTAGCAAGAAGCTGACACACTATGCCAGTAGATAGTAGATATATACTGCATATTCAATCATGTCATCATTCAGTTGTGCTTAGAGTGTCAACTTGACATGCTAGCATAAATGTAGAACGTTAGCTTAACAAAATGCTAACAACCAGACTGATGATGCATATTTATGCTAACATAAAATAGCATCATAGATTAGCAACTTGACAACATCAGATTATTGACATCAACTGTGAATTTTAGTCAAGTCTCTCTTGTGGTTCATTTTAGTGTTTGTGTGGTAACCATTAGCTGAGTTGCTTCCCATGAAGAGCAGTTCATCTCTCTCACTTTAGTCCATTTCAACTTGCTAGAGTTTGGAATAAAGCTAATGAATTTTGTACAAAATCAGCATTTTGTAGCTGTAAACTAAAGCTTCCAGCTCAAGGTAAAGTAGGCTAATAATGCTGCCAGTTTTATCTTTGCTCAGTCTAGAGCGCTTTGTTTCTCTGATGATTTTATGTGCTCTTGTTCTATTTACTGACTTTGTGTTGATCAACATTTTATGTCTTTCTGTGTTAGTGTTCCTCCCAGTATACCATGCCTTTTCCTTTTTCTGTCCTCGTCTGTCATCCGCAATCTGCCTGTTTGTCTGTCTCTTCGTGTTATTCAACACTTTGGACCGGTCACCATGGCAACCTGCAGATGCCCACTCAAACCTTCTGAACCTGCCTTCACCATCCCAGAATAATCAAGCCCACTTAGCGCTCATCAACCATCACTTACAGGACTAGTGTGCGTCCTGTACTTCCGAGAACTCTTTTCATTTCTCAAAGAGAAATATGGACATATGAATGAAAGAGGAAGGGAGGGGGAAGAAGAAAGGCAACAGAAAGCTGTGTACAGTTCAGATGTGAACCAGAAAGTTCTTCAGTGTCACAGCAGAGATCGCGGAGGGAATTTGCCTCTGTTCAACACATGTGGAGGACACAAAACATGTCCTCTAAGTTAACTCTGAAAAATATGCACACGCACACATACATTCTACTGTGACCTCACATTGACTTATTCAAGCTCTGTTCAAAGGGTTAGTTCACCCAAAAATTAAAATTCTGTCATTAATTACTCACCCTCATGTCGTTCCACACCCCTAAGACTTTCGTTCATCTTCAGAACACAAATTAAGATATTTTTGATCAAATCTGATGGCTCAGAGAGGCCTCCATTGACAGCAACGCCACCCAAACTCTCAAGATCCATAAAGGTACTAAAGACGTCGTTAAAACAGTCGACGTGACTACAGTGGTTTTACAATAATTTTATGAAGCGACGAGAATACTTTTTGTGTGCAAAAACAAAACAATAAACGAATAAATTACAGAACGTTTAGGAAACACTGAGGAATCAAATACATAAATAAAAGAGAGCCTCCATAGCTTAAGGTAAACAGCAAAGATAAGTTTTTCAAAAATGAAAACAAAAAGAAAAGTCAAACTAACGGTGACAGTGCTTGCATGTTTTTCCCCCCACAAGAATACCAGCATGTTCACCTTCTCTGGTTTAAGAAGCGGTCTTTTACTTGACTTTCGCTTGAAAACCATCCATCGTTTCCTCAATATATGCGTCATTTTTGCTGCGCGCAGCTTCGCGCTCGTGCTGACGCTCATATGCAACAGAAATTGCAGCGCTTATGGCGCTTTTGACGCGGTGGTCGCGCCAGTGCGACCGCACACAAAACTTAGTCGCACAGGCAGAAAAAATGGAAAAAATGGTGAGCCCTGCATATTAAAGTTCATAAGTGCAGCGCTGCTTTGTTTACAGCGGAAACCAAGGAAACGCTTTAAGCGCCACCTGCTGGCAGAGAGTGCATCTGCGTCTCGTTCAACTCGTCTGCTGTTTCTGTTTCATGCAGATATTTTTTATGCATAGTTTCACAAAACTGAAGTCAAACCATTCTGTTTTTGCTTCAAATTTCGAAATTATACAATGTAATTTAGATTAAAAACTGCTCATGTTGCATGTATGCAGCATCTTTGTTTGGATCATGATTAAAATGCAGTGGTTGCCTCTAATTTTAAATGGAAAGAGCAGAGGCAAAGCCTTATTTTGTTTATATGAAGAGATTTATTTTATTTCTGTTACTTATTTATTTGATTTGGGGCTTGTTTTAAAATTTCAATGTAGTTTTGTTATCTACATTTACATTATATTTAAATTTTATTTAGCAGACGCTTTTATCCAAAGCGACTTACAAATGAAGACAACAGAAGCAATCAAAACCAACAAAAGAGCAATAATATGCAAGTGCTATATTAGTATATTATTATAGTGTTATATTTAAATTTCACAAAGAAACGTACAGTATTTTGTCAAAGCAAAATAATAAAAGGACACATTTAATTGATAATTTGTCTTAAATGTCATTGTCTTAAAACTCAAAAATCGTGAATCGAATCGAATCGTATCGTGAATTGAGTGAACCGTTACATCCCTACAAAGTACAGT
>NW_015625585.1:545020-545574 GCF_001515625.1 Sinocyclocheilus rhinocerous
TGTTTACCACAAACACAACATTTATCCATTATTTTGATTTCAAATCCAAACATTGTCACTGAAAATGCTTTTTCAGCATTGCAATTCTTTTTTTACACAGTACAGTAATACAATCTTTCACAGACATGTTTCTAAACGATAAATATAAGCAACACATCATTCAATGCTTTTTACTTTTACATTTACTAGATTTATATATTAAGTTGCTCAAGCAAGTGGCAAAACATTTAAACTACTTTTCTTACGTTATCACAAACTTACCATTGACAGAAATAGTCAGCTCTACTGCCTTTCCATTTGCATTGAAACCTTTATTACAAGCAATCCTGCAGTTCATAAAGAACTTTGTTTTCCTACCTCCACGAGTGCCATCTATAATTGCCTTGTTTATCTAAAAGTGCTATTTCCCTTTAAACCTAGCCAAAAAGAAACACAGTCTGACTTTAATTATATGCATTTATGGTCAGTGTTGGGGAAAGTTACTTTTAAAAGTAATGCATTACAATATTGCGTTACTCCATTAAAAAGTAACTAATTACGTTACTTAGTTACTT